>NW_008583808.1:18622-24193 GCF_000691845.1 Merops nubicus | reverse complement strand
GTTTATATAATATATAATATATATATGTTTTGAAGTATGCTATCATTTTGGATTAACTGCACAATACTTCCTTCTCCCAAGTGCAAGCTCTGATTAGACATCTTCTGCCACTGTTTCTTCATCTATCATAAACACCTAGACCAACACTAGGTTGGTTGGCTATATAGGGGAAAAAAATCCACCAAAAGTAAATTTAATACATGTGAAAAGAAAATGAGGGGCAAATAGCAATAACTTCAGCAGTGTATTGTGTCCAGCAAACTCTGTATCCCTCCTCATGAAGCCTCGGCAGCGCAGCTCAATTCTTATCTGCAAGATCTCCTCCAGTTTGACTGTTGATGCACTAATGTAGCTGAAATGGACAACAATTTCTCTTTTTTTGTTTGATAGCTACAGTGTTGAGGTAGCTACCCTGTGGGTTACTTTGAAATTGCCGTAATTCAGTTCATGCATGACCCTGGCCAGATCTGAACTTTGCATGCAAATCTACCTTGTTTACTGAATGGTTACCATAATGCATCAAGTGCAAGTATATGGTTTTCTCCTAATGTTTGGACATGTTCTATTTTTCATTCTATAATGGGAAAATAAATGTGCTTGGGAGGCAGGGTGGAAAAAAGGGAGTTGAAAGGCACAGTAGAGAAAGAAGGGTTGCCATATAATAGGCTTGCATTCCACTCATTGTTTTCTTTTTTTCTTTTCTTTCCTTTTTTTTTTTTTTAAGGTTCAACCTTTCTGAGAAGCTTAGGGTAAGCAAGAACTATCAAAAAATTAGGATGTTCTTGTGAAAAGTCTCTAACGTTGCAGTATTGTGATTTTAAAGTGTTTTCCTTTTTGGAAGGTCGATTGTGTTGGTAATAGGTAAAACTGATTTTTAATTGGGCACTTCTGCAATTTTTTTCCCGTAATGTTTCTTTGGAACATGAGTTTAGATAATTGGGGGATAATATGGTTGTACTGATTTGTTTAGAAATAGTCCTATCTAATTGAAGTTTTCTTATTTTAATTATACTTCTAATGAAGAGAAGGATATTTTCTCTATTCAAAAAAATTCTGCAGTTAGACAATAACAGAATGTAACTAGGAGGGTATCTCTTGATATTTTTCTGGTTTTTTGATTGGTACTTTTTATGTATGTAATACATTATTTGGCATATGCATGCTTGCGTGTTATGTGAAGAAAAGGTGTATGGGAGAAGAACTCTAGAGCTGAATTCCTTTCTGCTGTAAACTGATGAAATCTAAATTAGTGGAATTGTGTGTCTGAATTTCTCTCACATTAGAGCTGACAGCTTTTTGCATTGTATTCTTATGTAGCTGTACTCTTAAGTGGATGAATGCAGTTAACTGGAGTCTTAACAACAAATGGCAATACATTGCAGATGGGTTGCTTTTAAACATGAAAACAAGGTTATATAAAATAGAGGATCAGCAGAAGGGCCTTGGCTTTTTTAATACCCAAGGCAACTGGGGTAGTCATAGGTGTGAAGCTAATGCTGCAGTGTTTGAGTCAAGCAACAGAGAATTGTTTTGACTTTTGAAAAAATAATGACAAAACTGGTGTCTTTTCAATTTAGTGATGCCTACAGTGCATTTCATGTTAGTGGCTAAGATGGAGACTAAAATTTAGAAAGAGTTACTAATGAGGTTAAAAAGCCCCTTGCGTTTTCTTATTGAGTAATGGTTTATCAGTTACTGTAGCAACATTTTACTGTGCTTTGTTGAAGTTAATGCCAAAGGGAACACTGATTTAAAAAAACAAAAACAAACAAACAAACAAACAAAAAACAAACCCACCTATTTAAGCCAACCTCTGGTGTTTGGTTTAGAACATAAACATTTTATTGAGATGGTATCTCACCAGGATTACTGTGCATTTCATGAGGAGTAAATGACAGTTCCATGGTCAGTGTGGTATGAAATAATGAAGTTTATTATTGCTGGTACAGTTGTTATAGCCCTGCTGGTTTCCAGCACTCAGTCTAGCATTGGCAAAGTTTGCAAAGAGAATTTGTAGATACTGTCAATTGTTAAAGAAGATTTTTTTTAAAGTATCACAAGCATAACTCAGCTGCAATTGTAACCTAGCATTGCAGCAGTTTGTAAAAGATTGAAAGGAAACCAAGCAAAACCAAACACCCCCCCCCCCTTCCACCCCAAAAGACCAAACCAAACAAACCAAAACCTACAAACCACCACCCACTACACCAAAAAAAAAAGAAAATATGCCTTACACAAATACAGTCTATTATGCTCCAGAAGATCCATGCTTTTAGAGTGGAACCCTCATCTGAAATCAAGGAAGAGAAGTTGGGTGATACATAGCAAAGGCATTAGGAGAGTATCCTGTTTCCTGGTTAATGACAAGGACTGCATGGTGTGTATGTAAGAGAAGGCCCTGGTCCTCTCCTGTACTCCCTGTGCTGATTTGGGTTTTTCAGAGGTGTGGGAGATCTTGTGCATCACTAAGTTTATGAATTTGGTATCTTTCAATTATCTTTCCTTACCTAGAAAAAGGATCACTTCACCAAGCTTTTTCTGGAGTGAAATCGTGAGAAGCTTTTGTTGTTTTTTTAGCTGGAATGACAAATGCAGAATGATGCACTTCTGTATACTTGAAACACCGTGTAGCACTTTGTCACATAGTGTGGTGTACCTGAATGACCTTAACTGCTTCTGCATGTGAAATAAGTTTTCTGGAGCTGGGAACATTATTTATTACTTACAGCAGAATTGGAGCTCAGCACAGTTTTCAGGGTACAAGTCAAAGAGAATATTCATTTCAAACAATCTGATACACTTTGTTAAACACAAAAACAAATGTAAATTTGTAACTTCTGTATTTTGGGGACCAAAGATAATTTTAGTATTGTACAGTATATGCTTTCTAAAAATCAAAGTAAAGCATTTACTACTCTACAGAGACATTAGTTACTGTTTGGATTATGTGGAAGGGAAATAAAGTGTCTGCGAGACAACTAAATTAAAAATATTAACATTCATATGATATATATAGATGTTCGATTTAAAAAAACTTTTCCCCCCACACTTAATTTTACATGATGTATTGAAGAGGTTGTAATATTTTAAGACTGTTATCCAAACTGCAGTTGTAATAAAAACCTCTGAAGGAAGAAAATTGGGTAGAAAGTTTAAGATTTTTTTTTTTTAAACTTGCTGAGGGAAGTGACATTAAATAGCTTCTCCCAGCCTGTTAGTCTTGCTTGTAATTGCTGAGCATATTGGGATAATTTGTTTTAGTCCTTAAGAGTGCTGTTTAGCTACATAAAGGGACTCAAACCCCACTGCAAATAAAATTACATTTAAGCTAAACAGTTGAACCTTGTAGGAATGGGATGCTCAAAACTGTAATGACTCTGATGAGTCCTGTTTCATCAAACTGAGCCCTCATATATGATATCTCCATGTATTTCTGCATGTAGAAATGATGGTAAATTTTGCAACCTATGTGCAGACATAAAAAGATGAATTAAAGCATAAGATTGGAGCAACAACATAGTAACTGTTGTGCAGTGTTGTAAGAATGTTGTCAGCCTTAGCTCAGGTTTGTCTTACATTCCTGTAGCGGTGTGCGAACGGCCTACAAGTTTCTACAGCCATAACTCAGAACTGATTGGACAGTTTCATAGCTTCTTAGTAAAGTTGATTCCTTCTTACTCTCCACTTGTACCTCTTATTTCATATAGTCATGCCTCATCTTCTTACCTTTTAATGTTTAATTTTTATTAAGCTGCCTCCATTGAGTTGTATAGTGCATGCTTCAGCACAAAAAAGACAAGGCTAGTGTCCAACATCTTCTGGCTAAGTTTGGTACCCTCCCCTTTCATGACAGCTTATGATGTTTGGGCTGGATGTGCCAGGGGAAGTTTTATTTCCCCTAAGAGTTTGGGAGCTAGCTGGTATCCTGTTCCTGTGTATCCTTTCTAGTAGGAGCTACGTGCTTAGAGGTTGAATGGGTTAGAGTTTCATCTACTTCTGCTTTTTTTGAGAGACAAGGTACTGACCTTGCCTGTATTTCAGTCTGTGCTATTCGTGGTGGGCTTTGTACCTGGAAGCATGGCATCAACAACAAGCTGTGGTTTGGAAGCAGCTTCTCATCTTTTGCTTATAAGGTGTCTCTTATATGTGAATTTAAACAAAATCAGTAATGTGGGGAGCTTCTTCATAGGCTTTGTCATATGACATTGTGCATCTCATGATACAATCCATAATTGTTCTGTTTGTATTGTTACTTCTAGAAAGAAGAGGGGAAGATGGGAAAGTTTCCAGTCTTTCCTAAGATAATATTTTACTTTCTTTATTCCTCCCTGTGAATTTTGTACCATTTGATGATTGCCCCTTCCTAACACAGCAGGACTTAATAGTTTTTAAAATGCTGTGAAACACAGCAGGAGAATTGATCTGCTACAAGCTGCATGTGGACTGTTATGAGTGAATTAACCACTAGTTTTTCATGAATTTAAAGGGACCTAAACAAGTTTGGTATTTGTCACCTTCGTGCTATTTTGTGGATGCACAGGCACACCAAATGCTTATCTAATTTGTAGTTTTATTAATGCAGCCTTTCCCTCTGCCTTCCTTAGTCCTTGTTCTCTATCTGTTGTTTTCTTGTCTCATGACAATGCTGTAAGCATTCCTTTTGTGAGGGGAAAAAAAAAATCAAAGCCCAGAATAAGTAAGAATAATGGTTTTAGAGCATAATTTCAAAACCAAACAAAACAGCAATTCAAATACTGTAGAAAATAATATCCTCTCTCCTCTTCACATGAGATACTGAACAGCTGAGCATGAAGAATAGATTTTATACTGAAAGGTCTGGAGCCAAACATCTTCAGCAGGTATTTAGGATAACTAAAAAGGTAGACACAATCTGATAATGAACTAAAGATGTGATAAAGGGTGAGAAGGAGAGAGAAACCCCAACCTGACACTTAGTAATCCAGTGCTTTCAAAATAATATGGGAACATTAATAATCCCCATCCACAGAAGGGAAGATTACTTCTGCATTTTTCAGAGGAGGGGAGAGAGAGAGAGACACCTTGAATCAAAGTAGATATGGGAGTGTTTCTCTTTTCTTAACTCTGGGGCAGTGCTGGCTGCGTGGAGAGATTCTATGCTGACACTGTTAATGGTGCATCTTAAAAGCTGAGATGTGTTGACAAATTGGTGTGATTATCAAAAAACTTCTGCTTAGCTGAAGTGTAGTAGTTGGTTCACAGAGACTTGCAGGATGGTTGCATAAGGAAGGCTCCATGTGCCTAAAAGAAAGGGTAGTTTCAGACTAATTTCTGCTCAGTCCCACTGAAATGAAAGCTGTCATGTAGCACTTCCAAAAATTGGGTACTTGCTTCTTGTTTATAGCATAAAATAATGGATTGTTTGGAGGGCAAACAAAGCTTACACAGGCTATGCAGACAGATGTGTATATGAATTTTAATGGCAACAAAAGTAAGAATTTAAAAATGAAATTAAAATAGGTACAAACCATCAGAATATTTTAAAATACTTTGTAGAAATTATGCCACATAATTCTATTTTAACAGCAGGAA
>NW_008583808.1:0-18612 GCF_000691845.1 Merops nubicus | reverse complement strand
ATAGGTTAAAAATTAATTTATACAAATACTCAGGAAATCTCTGAACACCACTTCAGAATTTTTCCTGGTATATTGTTTTCCCTATTAGCCCCTTGGCCACCTGGATAAGATCTGTTTGACAGTCTCAGACGGGTGCTGTCTGACCTGAAAGGGTTTATTTGTTGTTTTGGTATTATTTTTGCATTGATGTTAAAAAAAAAAAAAATTGTCTCTAATTTAACCATTTGTATTCTAAAAATAATCATTAAAAAAAAATCTGCTTACACTGTGATTTATGATAGCCTTTAATTTAGAGTATACAACTCAATCTGATTTTCTTTTGGGATATGCAGCTTTCAAAAGTGTTCTTATATATGCCCAGAAATTAAAGTTGTCTATTTATCATGAGGATGTGATTAGCTAAAGTTACATATCCAGAGTCCCAGTGCAACTCTTTCAGATGTGCTGGATGGATGAGTTGGTGAAATTGCCTTTTAATCTCTATGGGTTAATAAGTATTTTTTTATAACTAGCCACAGATATTCCTTTTTAAATTATACTTGGCAAACAGAAGATATTTAATTTTATATACAATATACGTAGTTACCTTGATTGACATATTTATAACATAGAGCTTTGTGTTTACTATGAAGGTTTTATCTGTATACCATGGAATTCATGGGTAAAATTTTGAAAAGCCAGTTAACATATATGGGAGAACATGGAAACTATCTTCATAAATTCAAAATGAGGACATAGAAGCATTTAAAAAAGCAATAGCCAGATTGTATTAACAGAATATCTGTGGGTTTTCTTACTTTTTGATTGGGGCTGGTCCCTGCAGCTATTTTAAAAACATCTGGATGTGAGTAACAGAATGAATTATGACCATCTGCCTCTTCTGACTGTCACAGACTATTGTCTAGAATATGGGAAATTTCAGGGTATTGTATTTGTTTTGCTTTGGACAAATGTCTCAATAGACATATTTAACTAAAACCTTCACGTCTTTGAAAGAAAATACCCTCTCTTAAATAGGCTGATTTATCACTTTTGGTAACCTTTTAATCCCAAAAGTATTGTTGTCTAAATATTTTTAGTAATGTTACGTTTATCCTGATGTCTACAGGTTAAAGTGGTTCTGGCTAGCACCCTTTTATTACAACAATTGCTACCTTCATTTTTCTACTGTTTGTACTTTAATCTTGAATGTTTACTGGTTTCTCCTTGTTGGATATAATGGAGGGAGAGTGTGTCTTAGCACTACAGTTCATCCAGCTTTAACTTGTACATCACAGTTCTGGAGTAAGAAAATACTTTGATTTATATATTGTGGCCAATTTATTGCATTTTAAAATTATTTCTGTACTTAAGACACAACATTTATGACATAATATAACAAATGACTTAGCTAATCATTATATCTGTTTAGACTTACTCTCTTCTTCTGTGTTAGTGTCATTTTGAAACTATTTGTATATGTTGAAGTTTGTATGGGTTCAGGAACCCACAATAAAATAGTAAAGTATGTATTTATTTCTCATTATAATGCTCAATTTAGATTTGAAAGCTGACACTTTGTATGTCTTTTCACAGAATTGTAAACAAATACCGAAAAACTGCTTCACCTAGGGTGCCTTCCATGTGTGGTATAAACACTTGTCATTCACAAAAATAGAGATGTAAATTTATTAAACCAGTAAACACTATTTTTGTAACGTGAGTCACTAATGCATCTCTGGCTTCATTGTGCTTTGTTTCTACTAATACCAGTTTTATGGCTACCATAGTCATCGACTTCCCTCTGTGCACTAAGTAGTAAATCTGATCTCATGATGAATCCAAAGATTGTATCACTCGCTCGGCTCTGCCTTCAGGTGCTGCCTGGGGGATGGAGATAAAGCACATTGCTGAGGTGAGCCAGAAGGTATTCCAGATTTCTTTCCTTGAGACTTGATGCTCAGTGTGGGATATCTGTATCCTCGGTGCTGATTCTGGGTCCTCTAGAAAAACACAACAGGCATTATCAGACATTCTGGTTCTAGCTCATAATTTATGCTTTATGGTGTCTGAAGGAGCAGCATCCAGGCTGAAAGACGGATGCAATTTTCCTTTAATTGTATGAGCACAAGCCTGCTGTGTAATACCCTTGGTTTCTTGCTTTTGAAGTAAGAAAAAAATGTGATGGTTTGCCAAGGAAAATCTTAAAAGCATACTCAATGTGCAAATGCAGAACCTGACTTGTCCCTACTCAGGCAAAATTCCCCATTGACTTAGGGGACTGCAGGTCAGGTACCCATTTATCACCAAATCCCAGTGAAAGATTTGAAGAATGTCACAAGTTAGCAAACGTTCATGTAGGGACAACATGCAGCCTTGAAGCAATTTCACATTATTTTGTAAGTGTTCTTGAAGTTCTCAAACTGCACAAAGCCAGGTGATGAACAGGCTCTTTCTGTAGCGGTACCTACCAGCTGTGGGCACTGTCTCAGTCTTGACAGCTGGAACTTACATGTCTAAGTGTAGCTCTGGATGTGGAAGTCGTGCTGTTAATGCTTGACCAATTTCACAGGCGAGGTAACTACAGTGTAACCCCCAACTTGTTTTTACACCAATAATGATTCTTCATTATGTTGTGTACTTCTTTTCTGTTGGTGTTTATGCTAAACAAAAAACAAAAGCCGAAGAGTTGTAATATCTTGCAATACAGAAAGGAGTCTTGTTTTTAAAATCCATGCTGTTATAGCATAATTTAAATGGTGTATTTATCAGTTTGAAATGTCATTTTGCTTTTCCAGTCTTTTGTATATGGGCACGATACTTTTTGTAAATTTTTTTAAATTTAGTTGTCTCTGTCTTTTTTCCTTTCCGATATTTGAAGATTTGAGCTCTATGGATTTTCATGGTACTCTTCTGATCATGTCTTCATAGTGGTAAAAGTCCGTATTTTCGTATGTAAGGAAAATGGTAGTTTTCTAATGCTTACCTTGATCAATATAGTATGGAATCATTTGTGAAGGACTTCCTGTTTAATAAATGGACATATTAAAGTACTAAAACATTGTCTTCATCTGTAAAGGCAGCATATAAACTCAGTATGCCAAGTGTCATGGTTGATTAGTTGATAATCCAGTAAGTGCAGTTGCTAAATGCCCTTTGTATGCAAAATAATGGCATGGGGGTAAGCGTCAAAGCAACCAACCCTGTCTGAGGTTGGTTTTTTTTTTGTGACGATGTCTTTGACAAGACAGACTTCATAGGTGTACAAGTTAATGAATAATTGTACGTAAAGCTCTCCTTGATGAGAGGTTATATGTAGCAAAAAGCACATGGAACGGATGGAACTGCATTATTGCTACAGTGCTTGTGGTGGGATGGCTCTTGTGGAAGCTCCTCCATTGGGTACCCCATAATGGGCTGAAATGCTTTATCTTGTAGTTTGCAGCATCATGTTCTGGACTGAAAATAAATTTTGGGACTTAAATGCCAGATTGAATGGGTAATACTCTGCCATCTCATGGGCTGTAGGTTTCAAGTCCTACCTTGATGTAGTTGTGATTTTTGTTATCCAGGTGCTTTCAGGTGCAACATGAAAGCAGTGAGGTAATAAAGGTAAGAACTGTGGAAACACACGGATGGTTGATGAGT
This sequence comes from Merops nubicus, assembly GCF_000691845.1. NCBI lineage: Eukaryota > Metazoa > Chordata > Aves > Coraciiformes > Meropidae > Merops > Merops nubicus. The sequence continues at coordinate 14,985 of NW_008583808.1, read as the reverse complement.
GTTGTGGAAAGATTTGGGAATATGCGTGATGCTCTTAAAACACTGCTTACGGATTACGTACGTGTGGGAAGGTAGACAGAGGTGATGGTACAGCTGAGCTTTTACAGGAGGGCTCACTGAAGAGAGCCATGTGCTTGTACAACTTTTCTGCTACAAGATGTGCCCGTTCATTTTGCTGGAGTAGGGCTGTCAAAAGTGATAGATTCGCATCTGTTGTGGTGTTGCATCCATTGGACCTGCTTAGAGATCAGGCCTTAATGTAACTGATGCTGTTTAAGAGAACAAAGAGTTGAAGTGCTGGACCTAATGTCATATTATTGCAGATCTTGATATCCGTGGTGTTCTTTGGTCAAGACAAGCTTTCTCAGCTCTTGAATTTAAAATTAAACAAAAATGTTTATTATGTCTAACTTTTAAATACTTCACTCTCCTGGGAAGACTATAACTGATTTCTTATTTATTGGATCAGGCTAACAAAACGTAGTGGACAGCATCCAAAATATTTAAAAGCACAAATATTACCTGGCCAAAGTTAACATTAGAATCACTGTTTTCTTTCTCAAGGAAATAGACTGAAAAAATGGGCTTTTTTTAGAAAAATAAAATTTTGTGGGTAGCATCGTTTTAACTTCTGACCTAGTTTTACAAAACTTTGCAGTGTGGAGTTTTTTGATGCAGTCCTGTTTATTTAGAAGAAAACCAAGAGATGGTGTCTTTTTAATCCTGACTTTTAAGGTTCCTCAAGTATCCTGTAACAAGATTCACATTCTCAGTGCTTACCTAAATTTATTCTGCTTCCTTGATGTATTCTACCTCTTTCTTGCACCATGCTCAAAAAAAAGATTAAAAGATAGCTAAATGGAGCTGCTCCTTGTATCACCACACACATGTAAAATTGTTTATCTTGTATGTGCTCTTTGGAGGCAGTTTGTATCCTGGTCTTTGGAATGAAGCCATTTAAATTTACTATTTTTAATCTCTGATGAGCTTGGTTACAAGCTGCCTGCTATGAGGTTGAGCTCAGCCTAGCAGCAGTATGTATGTTTTCTCTATTTATGCCTTTTGGAAGTGTAGGTGTCAGAAACATGCACTATTAGTGTTTGGTTACCAGAACATGCTCAGTTAATGACAGAGGCTGCTGGTCTCCTAGCAGGGGAAGATGCAGCTGTAAAATTCAGGCTTAGAAATTTGCACAGTGAACACTTACCAGAAAGACAATGAATGAGAAACATCTGCTTGCTATGCAGGGCATTAAATTGTCTTCTGCTTTCCAGCACACCAGGCTGGTGGAAGCATTCTTCTCAAATACCACATAGACTGAGATACACCACTTTTCACTTAGTATCTTGGAGATTGCATTCAGTTGGAAATTTTAGATTTACAGAATTTTGAACAGTATCAGAGGGAAGGCAAAATTAAGTGGAGTACTGGACAGAGTGTTAAAAGGACAGTTGAAACTCTTATTTCAGTCAGAAGATAAATAGGCTGCCTGGAAAGGTCTTTTGAATTCCTTAATATTACCTGTCCAAATTTGCTGCTCAAGGCTGAACAAATATTCCACAGACAAGTATAAAAGCTTTTTGATAGGACAAGGTGGGAGGAGGGAGACCTTCAAACAGTGTCAGAGCTGTATGAAGGCATTCATCTGTGATGCCAGCTGATAATTTTTCCTTCTTGTTGGTGACTGATTCACAGTGTTTAGTTCACAAGACTTCTTATGTTGCTTTGTTCCACATTTGATCCTGGAAACTCATCGCTCCCTAGGTTTGCTTACTGCCAAGTGCTGTTCAACAAGCACAGGAATGCAGAATGGGAATCGTTGTGCTCTAGTTGTAGAGAAGGTGTATAGTAGCCATTTGGAAATGGCTTCTGTTTGGAGCAAGAACATATTGTGATCAAAGAAGTGTGTTAGATGCTGACCCTGCTGATACACCAAAATAACTTCAGTGAGGCCTCCATGCTGGCAGGTGTAGCAATATACTTGTGGTGCAGATCCTGGATTGCAGAGAAACCAGTGCTCCTGGTACTTTGATCTTGTCAGATGAGGAAAAATAAGCAAACAAGCAAATGTAAAAGCCAGAAAACAAGGCAGACTTCCTCTCCGCCCTGCCTCAGACTCTGAGCTTAGTCTAATAGTGCTGGCAGGAGATGAACAAGACTGAGTCAGCCCCTGCCCCAAATCAGAATTGGCTTTAAAGTTATTAGTTTTAATTGAATTCTCTTTTCTGAAATTATATTCATAAATTACAGAAGTGTACTTTATTTCTGTCATGGGAACAGATCTTTTTAACTAAAAGGATGGACTATTACACAAGTGCTTGACTCTGGGAGCAAACTGCTTAGAAATATATGGAATCATCAAATACTTGAATGCTAATAATGAAACTCTCTGGACAGGGAATTTACTACATGCCTGCTAAAGTAGTCCTGAAGCAACTAATGAGCAATTTTGTTTGTCTCTTCTGTTGATTTTAGAAGGATTCCAGTGTGAAAAAGACTAGAAAACCTTAGCAGATTTTGGGTTGTAAGATGTCTGTGAAGGTAAACCCAAAGCGGATTGTTGTTTATGATGTTATTGCTTGCCAGATGACAGCGTTTTATCTCCAATGTCTGCTAAATATGCTGAGACTAATTCTTGGTTAAATTTTTTCATGGTTATAAAGCTGAAGTTGCTCCTTGCAAGGTATGTAAGCATGGGTGAATGGTCTCCAGTGCTGGCTCTGGGCTATCCTCTGCCTCCCCAGCAGACAGCATCCTGCCTGATGGAGTTTCAAGAAACACCACTTCTCTCGCTGGTCAGATGCAAGGCAGTAAAACTGGGCCTTAAAATAAGTAAAGGTACTCAGCACTTCTGTTAAAAGAGGTTTAATCCAGGATGGTTTCTAAATATTAACCATGTGCTAGTTTCCAGCTGTTACATGCAGTACATTTTTTTATTAAAAAACAATACAAAACAATTGAATAGAAATGAGCCCAGGTCCCTTGATATCACAGTGTATGCCAGTAAAATACGACAGCAGAAAAGAAAAAAATGTGAAACTTCATACAGGGAAATGCCCAAAGAGCGCTTACTCATAAAGACAAAGATGATTTGTCACATTTAGAAGCAACCATGTGTTTTGCTTTTATTCCCTTGGTGGTCTGGAAAGGGGAGATGTAGGAGCTGCCTGTCAGACAGCTGAGCCTGGCCAGCACCTTCCCAAGCACCTGCTCGCTGTGAGGTACCCTGCTCCTGCCTGTCAGCAGCCAGCTGCTTGCAGGAATTGGAACCCAAGTGGTCATTTTGTTCCAAAGGAAATCTGCATTTATTGTTTTATCCCTGGTTTTCATTTACTCTGTTAGTACCATCTGCTCTCCTTTTAATTACTTTTTGTTAAGGCCACCTCTTCTGTACTACATTGATTTTTATTTTTTTTTCCTAAATGTATACAGCCTTCTTTGAAATAGACTTATCTGATGCCATACATAAGGAGCTTGCCATGCTTTTTCCAAGCAGGTTGTGTTTACAGATGAACACAAATATTGCACAGTAGGTTGTGCTACCCATGAAAACACATCCTTGTAAATTCTCTCAGACTACTAGACCATGACATAAATCATGTTCTTCTGTGGGGGTGTGGAAAAAAAACGAACAACCAACCCCAAACCACTTCCTCGCCCCCCTGCCAAAAAAAAACCAAAAAACCAAAAAAAACAACAACACAAAAACACACAAACTCAAATCAAACCCTAAACCCAAATAAACCCACAAAAGTGAGTCTAGGAGAATGAATTAATCTCATTCCAGACATTCTTTAGCTTACAGACTTTTTTTGGGCTTTTGGGAGTGGGTAGGATGTATTGCCCTCTGGGGGCTCAGGCATCCCGAGTCTTCCAGGAACAACTGTCCATTTTGCAAAGCCAGCACATGAAGTCCAGCTCAGGGGAGGATCAGCATTCGCCCCACAGAGCATGAGACAGTGGTAGCTTGTGCACAAATATCTGCAGGTTTTGATGTGCAGATAAAATTGGCTGGTATTCGGCAAGACTTCCCTACGTGTTACGTCCCAATGCGTATAAGGGCTTCCAGGCAAAAGGCAGGAAAGGGGCTGGTAAGACAATGCCTCACGTATTCTACCTTGTACCTGTTGTGAAGTTGCAGAAGATGGGATGTGACCTCACGCAAGCAGCTTTGAAAAGTGATACTGAATGGATGATGAGTCAGCTACCCTGTGGCACAGTTACACTTTGAGGTTTGTTCTTGCTGCAGGTTTCCAGTTGTCATGTATTCTTGTCATGGATAGGTAGCAGATATAAATGTAACCAACATGTTAACTATATGCCTTTGGTCCTTGAGAAAATGGAATATTCAAACTTCAGATAAAGAAATACTGTTAGTTAATCAAGAAAAATACAAAGTAGAGGCATTCTGAGCCTCTCTTCTTTGGCACAGCAAGAAGTATAAAAGCTATAAGTGTTAAAGATTTGAAATTAAGAAAGCATATTAAAAGCTCTGGTTATACATTTAAAATACTGTGTTCCTGTTTACTCAGTACATTGTAGTGCTGAGTGAGAAAAGGCAACGGAGAATTGAGACGTGCTGTTTGGATACAGACCTCTGTGACAGGCTGAACTACTGTAAAATCTGTAGTTCTGAAGGGGTGTCAAATGGCATTGGGAATAGTCTCCTTTTCCACACCACTGCCCCGTCTGTGCTTTGGTGATTCCATAAATGGTGACGTGGAAAGAAGATGATAGTAAGGCTGAAATAGGGGCGATACTTCAACTGGCAGTGCACTCAGCAGAGAGGACAGTGCTTGATCATCTTGCCGTCACACTTGGTTGGTGTTTGGTTCTTCAGTCTGAGTCAGAATCAGAGGCCTCATCTGAAATTCAAAACAAGGAACAATAGTGGCAATGAAAACTGGAGTTCTCTGCTTCAAAGGACGTGGCATGTTTAGGAAAAGGCTTGTAAAATGACAGTTCTGACCAGCATAATGTGCCTTAAATGGTATTTCAAAATGGACTTGAACAATGCTGCAGAGAGGCCTTAAACCACTGCAACGAAGATAACGGTTCAGATGAAAGAAGCTGCAGAGGTATGACTGTTAGCAGGACCACCAAGAGGAAGTCTGCTGAAGACGTGGCTCCTGCACTGGAATACTGCTGTTGGCTGTGGGCCGCCGTTATGCACTGCCAGCTGAATGTGTCGAAAGGCAGCAGCTTTAAGAAGTTAAGAAATCCAGATAGGCCTACAGAGGTACATCTTGCCCAAGCTCAGGACTCTGCTCGTGAGGAAGTGAAGCATTCCTAACCTCTGCAGTTGAGAGCCCCACTGTGAGCCCGAGTTTGGGGCTGGAGGAACAGTGCTGCCCTGCAGAGCCCTCCCTGCACTGTTGAATCATCAACACAAAGAGCCATGACTGTGTATTTGTAAGTTATTTATTTCCTTCTCTGTCTCCAGGGAAATTAGATCTAATCTTTAGCCTAATTTTGTATCCTTGTCACCTCATCTTCTGAGGTTAGTTCAGTTTAGGAAGATAAGCAGTTTTTAGTCTTAACAGTCTGTTTCCTATGATCTGTTCCTTTAATTCTTCTTTTCTTCATCTTTTTGGCCGAAAGTTTGCAAGCTATTTAAGTCTACTAAAATATCTAGAAAAGGCTGCATTACTATACACCTAGGATTCTGCACACATCTTGGGTGTTTGGTTTTGAGGGGTTTTGTGGGTTTGGGTTTTGCATGGGGTTCTTTTTTTTGGGTTTGGGTGTTTGTTTTTAAGTGTGGAACAGCCTTTTTCATCTGTGTGCAATGAGTAGTATCAATGGGGCATGATGCCCGATTTGGGCTACTGGGTACTGCAAAATAGCTGTCTGTGTCCTGACTTGACTTGAAATGGGCTTGAACTCCCAACAGCCTCTTTTTATCTTTTGTCTAAGCAGATCTGTCTGATTTGAGATAGATTGTACCTCCTATATTAGAAAGAAACTCGATAACAATCCTGTTAATTTTATGCTGCCTGCCCCTTGGATTTCAAGGCCATTTGCCCACAGATGGTCAAAGCTTGATAAGAGGTAATCATGATAAAGAGAAAAGTACTACTGGGCATAAAAGACTGTGGTAACGAGTGCTAATTAGTAAGTTATAAAAAAAAAAGTATGTTTGTTTTTAAAGTCAGACATTTTGGTGGGTGGAGTTTGTTGTCTGTGCTGCACAATAATTTCTATAATTGGATTTGGGACACTGAAGTTAGATGGCACAAAGCTCTGAGAAACCTCACATGCCTGGCCTACTAGTTATCTTTATAAATCATTGAAATTACAGTTATTGTATCTTAATAGTAAGCAGCTTCCTAATTCAGCGTAGTTGTGGCATATAAAACTAAGATAGCCAAGAGCAGAAACTGTTCTGAGTGCTCTTGCTGCCCTGTGAAGGGTGGAGAAGATCTCACACTGCATGATGCTCACACAGCCTGACGGGGTGTTTCACCTACCTTCTGACTTGCGCTCGTCAGGGGAGTCGGCACCGCCCTGCTTGAGAAAAGCAACCAGCTCATTGAAGATGATGTAGAAATCGATGGCGTACACGATTGTGGCTATAAACCCAAACACCTAAAATGGCAAAATAATACTCTCTTTAACAACAGGTCACTTGCAGCAGTGACAAACCAAAATGAGTCTAACAAACAAAAAAGTTCTCAAAGAAGATTTGAGCTTCATTTTCTTGGCCCATGCCTTTCTAAAACGACAGGGAAGGAAAATGTCTCATGACCTACTGACATCAATTAAATTACAGCTAATTTGGGAGCCTGAGTGATCCCTGCAGTGGCTCTGTCAGATATGTCATTAGCCCTTCTCCAAGCTACTGGACTCTCTGGCTCTGGGCACATTCTGAGCATCAGCACTGTCCTATGCCTGGAGCTACAGGAGAACATAACCTGCTCTTCCACCATCCCAGGGCATGTCTTTGCCACCAAGAAATCACCTCAGTTTCTCTGGAAATAATTTTGTACTGGTCTGCAAGGAGACAGGTCTGTTGCAGAGTGAAGCAGATGGAGATAAAATGATTCTGCAGTTACCTATTTAGTGTCAAAGCAGCAGCAGTGTGGCAAGAATAGGCTGGTTTTCAGTTTGAGAAGCTAGAGTAGATACTATATTGCACTGCTCCACGTCTAAACGGAGTGACAAAGGTTAAAAATGTCTCTGAAACCGTGTATGCCTTGGGGTGGTTTGGTAAGGGTTGCTAACACTACTGGGCATTGTTCTTCCCTAGCTTTAAAAATTATTATGCAAATTTTATTTATGCTGTATACATTATTGATGCTTAGAGTCAAGCTGCGAATGAGAGCAGGTATCTTGTTTCTGAACACAAAATGCTGATGACAAAGGCTCTCTCCTGGGCGGCCGATATACTGGAGGGTAAAACGACACTGCTCTTGTTTCAACTCATCCAAGTAAAATTAAGCAAGTAGAGGCAGGAGGCTGAAATTACTTAATGTAGACTGTCCTCAGTAGCTACAAGGATGTTGATGTTCTTTGCAGGAGATTACTTTCCTGTACAGCTGGTGAAATTAAAAGGCATAATAGTTATCTTCCTTAAGTAGTACATTTAAGATTGAGCAGCACTGTTAGAATGAAAAAACTATTAACTGATTCAAAACATGGTTTTCTAAATAACTGACTATTTCGTCCTTGCTTTAGGCAAATCTAATTCTCAGTTAGTTAACTGAAGAAACTTCTGCTACTTGCACTGGGATAAAAACTGAATTGTTTCTGAAGTATGTCCATATGCAGTTCACCGAAATACTTAGGTGGAAAGCTCAAGTCTACTTACTCCTGCTGCTTTAGATGCTCCATCATTATATTTTGAAACAGCAGCAATTGAAATGGCAAAGTAAATAATGGCAGCAGTGACGCACCGCAAGAAATCCTGTAAAATAAGCAATGTTGCATTCTCAGATGATTAGTCATGTAATTCCAGCATACAAACTCATCTAAAAATGATTTCAGAAATGACCAGTGAAAATCTCTATGCATCAGTAGACTTGTCTGATGCTGCAGTGTGTCTTCAGCCTGGTATTTTTTAGGGGATGAATTGCTCATCTGGGAAATATGGGAGATGACCAGAACCTTGGCATTAGCTTCCCCTCTTACAAGATGTTGGCATAAATCCTACTTTTAACATGCTTATGTCAGGGAGAGCTTTCTCCAGGCTGAGAAGGGCTATCTTTCTGTGATGTTTCACACGGAGCGCAGCAAGGCGCTACTGGAAGAATAACTTGAAAAATGCCCTAAAAAAGTCTCACCTTTAAGCAGAACTCCTGTGGTACCAAAGGCTCTGGAGCAGCACACCAGTTCCTGTGAGGAACAGGCGTGTGCTTGTTCCTATATTTAGAGGCAGGCGTGTTTGTAGGAACTCCTCATTTAGGAACTAAACACTTGTAGTGTTTAAAACTATGATTTATACTTAGTACGTACACTTGTCAGTCCAACTAGCCTGAAGTAAGTGTACATAAGTAAGTGTGTATTTCTCACTGAAATATGTGCTTCTGTGGCAGAGCCCAGCTCTGCAGGGCAGGGGCCATGTCCTGTAACACAGGCAGCAGTGTGCTGGAGCAGCAGTGTCTTTGAACTCTGCATTAAATACAGAGTTACGATTCCCAGGGCTTGTTAGCTTATGTGAGCTGGAATAAGCTTGACCCCTTCACATCTTCTGCCTCCTCAGAACAGATGGATGAGTAAGATGGTGTCTCAAACCACAAATACTACAAGAAACTTATCTCTCCTAAAGTTAGGACAAGGCCAGTTATCTACATTCTGTAGCTGGAGTGTATTATGGTAATGGACATAATAAACATACAACTGCTTTTCTTGTCTTAGTTCTGGACTCAAATGTATGTAGAAAATGGAAAAACGATGGAACTGAGAGTACCAGCTGAAAACCATGCACACTGTCATAGTCACTGCCGTTGTTTTATCAACCACTGGCATTGCTAATGGTACTTTTATACATTCAGAGCTCTAACTCAAATCTCACTATGATGCACTATCACTAGGCTGTACCAAAAGAGAATCCAGATGGATCAGATGAGTATTTTTTTGGAAGTATTTGTGCTGCCAGACAAACGCTCCCTTCACAGCGTGTATCTGAGGCAACAGAGCCATCCCGTGGCCAGCGCACTCATCGCCCGCGGACGCCACCGAGGAAGCTGGAGAATGCAGTACAGCACAGTTTAAAGAGTGTTTTGGGACCTTTTGAATGAGAGGCAATACAAACAAGTTTCTAATAAGGGGTGAAGCTGTTAACAGTCAGCCTAAACTCTCCTGTAGTCCCCTTTAGCCACGTCATACTGTACAATCGGACCTGTGGTTTCACATTGCACGTTTCACTTACCGTCAAAGGCCAGTAGAGTCCTTTAAACTTCTCATTAAGTTTGGAAGCGTAGGCAAAAAAAAGAAACAGTGCCAGCAGAAACTCTAGGAGTGGTGCCATCATGAAAGAGGCAGCTAGAGATGCAATATAGCAGATAAAGATGATAAATGACAGCACCTAGAGTAAATGGAAAACTCTTAGTTATTTGCGTGGAATAGCAGAGCCGCGGGCAGCTGAGCAGCTTTGAAGCGTTATTCTCCCTGCCCATTTCTGTCAGTGCTGCTGGTGATGGCAGATCTTCTCTTGGGCCAAATGAATTTTCTTGTTTAGCATGAACTAAATCTAAAGTAATGGTGTTTATTTCAGCGTGTGTGAAATCGGCTTTGCAGAGAGCTCAGTGCATCTGCACCTCCTCGAGTCAGTAATTTGCTCTGGACTGTAAGCAGTTCTGACAACATAATTGTGAAAGTGGAGCGAGGCATTGCCAAGCAAACCAAGCTTTAAGCTTTCGGCTGTGACAGTTCTCATTTGAAACCCAAATCATTGCTCAGATAGCCCAACTGAGCATTTATAATCTTCTTAGAGTTGAAAGAAAAAAGCCTGCTGTTGATGGATAGAAAAGAGCTGAGAATTCTGTGATTTCTGGAAGTCTCTATTCTAGTTTTCCAGTGTAGACACCTGCTTTAGAGAGTACGAGGATAGATAACTCCCACAGATTTGTTTTATCTCAATTATGTTCCCTAACTCTATAAAATAATGAAAATGGCATTTGTTTTCGTGTGCAATTAAAATACCTTTACAACAGAAAGTTTCACAAGGGGATAATGGCTAAAGAAAATGCATTTTCACCTAAAACAGACAGTACCAAAATGCTGTGCTACACTTCTGGACTTTCAGCTGCTGTATTTGTAAAAGTGGGAGATGAGGGAACCACAGAGAAACTTTACATGGATAAACTTAAAATTTTCAGATGATGTCACCTCTAAGAAGACTCCAGCCCTGCTGCTCTACTGCCTCATGCGGTAACTGGTTGCTGTTTTCTTCAGATTAGCTTAAAATAAAAAAAAATAGCTAGCATACCAAATAAAACATTTTCTGCAAGTGTATTATGTGCTATTTTACACCTGAGCTGCTCTATTCAGCCCTTCCTCTTGGAGACAAATCTCTGGCTTAGCAATACTCTGTTTAAGCATTAGATTACAAGGATTTTTTTAACTTCTGAATTGGGACATTTATATTCTCACTCATATAATACTGAAAACAGATGTATTACTTTCCCCCAATGGCGTGTCTGAAGGCGGGTCTGGCTTCTTGCAAAGCTTAAATGTTTGGACAGTGATGATCAATGCATTTGCCTCATGAAATTTCAGATGTATGGATTTCTTTGCTTGCTGTTACCACATAGTTCCTGGGAACCACATGTACCTCAAAAAAAGCCAACCCCAAAACATTATTATACTTGAAGGCTAAGGCTCCTATAGTTAATTATTAATTAACAATTATCCCTATTAAGAGGCCAGTCAAGCCTGAAATATATGTATCAAAAGAGCCCTCTTAGGTTTAGGGGGCAACTAAATAGTTTGATCCCACTGAAATAATTTCTTAATTTAATTAACAAGCCATAATTCTAAGCCTGAGTTTTGGGGAAAGCAGTCAGTTTTGACCAGGATGGTAATGGCTGGAGTAGATTGTTTTGATCCATTGGGACTGGGTGGTGAAGTCTGAGAGGATGTGAGGATGTGACATTTTTAGGAAGATACTATATTTATGCCTATGCATTGTTCTTGTTTCATTAGGTTGTAAGAAACTGATCTGGTATAATACATAGAGCTCACTTCTGCATTGAAGCCTGTTAGCTGTTAATATTTACCCCATTTGTTGATATTTATCCTGTTATTTCTTTATTGCTTACCTAGCCTTTTTGCAAGTTCTTCTAAGTGTTTTCATATAGCAGAGGGAACTCATTCACTGTGTCTTAGCCTCAGTGTGTTTGTTTTTTTTTTCTGTTAATGAAAAGTGGTTGGTACTATTTGAAGTGGATATTACAGAACTTGAAAACTACTAAGAAAAGAGAGGACTTCTTCCTCTCCTTCTTCCTATCACACTGCCTATTTCCTTCCCACCCCACCAAATAAAATCAGAATAGACTGGACTTTAAGTCTGTGAATCTGCTTCCCTTGCATTTGGGGAACAAGATTTATACATGGTTTCATGTTTTATTGGTTTAAAAAGAAGGCAGTGTGTAGCTAGGACATTTTTTTCCTTCTTATTCTGGTGGTTTTATTAAAACTACCTTTTTCTGACTATGATAGCTGAGATGTAGATAGAGATGCAGGAATGAACAGCAACAGTACGGAGACACATTCAGGATAGGTCCCACCAACCAATCCCCTTTCCATAGCAGAACATTAGACCTGAACTAAACTTGCTGGATCTGTAGATCTCTTACAAAAGGATTAAATGCAGTGGTAAATAATATAACATCCTACAGCAGTGAGGGGAGGCAGAGAGGCAAATTTCAGATATGTAAGTTGATGATGCACAAGAGAGATCACTTTGATCACAATTCTCTTTGATAAAGAAACTCCTGTGCTCTGTCTGCCTTTCTGCAGAGAAGTTTTGTCTGTCAGAAGCATCCACAGTTAGCTGAAATGAGCCTTTGTGTCCTCCTAACATCAGCCTTACAGTAATTCCTGTAACTTAAGCTTCCTGGCGTTTTTCCCCTCACCAGGATGGCCCTGGGCAGGTCTGTGCTGTTTGAAACGCAGCGCAGTGCCCAAGACCCTGCTGTGAGGAGGCTCAGGGTGCCGACAGAAACTTGTTCTGTGGCAGGAGCATGCCAAGGGGCTCCTGCTCCCGCGTGCTCTCATGCCAGCAGCCTTCCAGCTTGGGTGCAAGGTAAATCCTTGAAGAGCCAAAGTGAAGATGAGTCTGAGCATTTCAGCTTTCTAATTCTGTCTGATCTGGAGAAGCTGGCATCTGGGGAAAGGCTGGCTGTTCATTTTAAAATCTAGTTAACAGGCCAGTGACTTGCTCAAAGCTTCGCAAGAGCTCCCTTGATTTCCATGGATTATTGATGATGACAGTAAGAAGGGAAGACTCTGACATGAGCTGCACTAATTGCTCTCCAGTTAAGCACCATTCCTTATGCTGGAGGCATTCGGAGTCTGAAGAAGCTCAAGGCAGATTTTGTGTGAAATACCTATAAAATAGCAGACCAGGTTTTGACAATGAAGGTTTGAAAGATGGCATTTTTAGACGCTACAGCTTTCATTGAGGCAAGGCTGGAAGGTACCGGAAAGGGAGGCAGACAGACATATGAAGAGCAAAAGGAGGTTCCTGAAGGCTCTGTAAGGTGACTGCTGCAGTGCTACAGCTTGTTCTTTGGTTCTCTTTTTTAAGTTTCATCTTCCTGCTGGCTATGTCGAAGTCCTGATGAGGATTTTAATGCCAGATCTACTCAGTAGCCTAGGACAGCCCTGTGTAATACAAGAGCCCAAAAAGCTGTCAGCTTTTGACAATGTTAATCTATTTATTTAGAGCTCATTTCTCCTTGTTAGGAGCTCATTTCTCCTTCTGACAAATGCATTGAGCAATACTGAATATTATATCTGTTACTGTCTTTTCTGAATTATAAAAGTAAGTAGGTATCTTTTTATTTCATCTGACCATTTAATTGCAGTGTCACTAACTGAAGCATTTTATTTCATCTAAAACTTTGGTAATTTAAAGAAGTATACCTCTCCTCCCACAATACAAACACTGATGTGCCAGTCTGTACCCAGAAATAATGAACACCTACTTAACTTTTCCAAGCTTCATGTCTTTGAGACAAATATCTGGTAAACTGGAAGTTGCTCTAAAAATGACAAAAGTAACCTTCAGATGCAGCCTGACCCCTCTAAAGACTATCAAATGATCCACTGCACATGATAATTGTTCTGCACCTTTTTTTCCTGAAGTTACATGTTTAAAAGTGATTTCAGAGAAAGGTCAAGCAATGAGAGCCTGTAATTTTTTTAATAGCTCTGTGTCTATACTAAAAAAAAACCCAAAAGTGCTAGGGAGGAAGTTTGTGAGGCTCAATGCAGTTACAACTTCATTTCTAGCACTTTCAGACTCAGCACTGCTGCTTCTGGGAGAGGGGAAAAAAAAAAAAAAAGTAGTGTTTTTTTCAATTTTGTGTTTACACAGAAGTTTCTTTTTCCCTTGGGATTACATCCTCGGCATTGATAGCAGCTGGGAGCCCGAGTTGTTTCTGAACTGTTGTGGAAAGGGCAGTGTGATTGTTGCCAGCTTCACTGGGGAGAAATATTTGGATGCAGAAAGCTCTAGTGCAGTGAAGAATGGAACAGGATCTGTTCACAGGCTGGCAGTGGTAAGATTATAAAAAAATCCTGGCAAAAAAGTACCTGATTTCTTTACTGAGGACCTTTTTTTGTGGGAATGTACATAAAAAAAGAACGAACTATTAGATATTACTTGTTTAAATTAACTTCTTTGGTATTGTTTCAAAAAGTAATTTTCTCTCATGTAATTAATACTTAATACTGTATTGCTGAACTTCTTAAACTGGCCAGGCATTGTGAAGTTAGACTTTTATCATGGAACCAGCCTGCAATTTTCGTGTGTCTGAGGTGAAGGGCTCGGTTCCCCCAGTTAGCTGCAAGGGTCACCTCCTGGCTACAGACCCAGAGAAAGGGCTTCTTTGAAGGGGCTTTACACAGAGCAGCTGGAAGTTTCAGTTACACTGGACAGTTCAGAGAAGACTGAAAAGACTGAAGACAGACAGGAAAAAAGAAAGAGAAAAATAGGCATAATTATTTCTACATCCTTTGTGCCACCACAGAGGTGACGTAGCCTTATGCAGGACAGCCTCCCGTATTAGATGCCAGTTAAAGCAGTGACCAGTCACAAAAGCTTGACCAAAACAGCCAGCTGGAGCACCAGAATGCATAGATGTGGATCTAGTCTAGACAAGCTCTGGTGGCAGGTACCAGAGTGGCTGTTAAATGGTTCCAACACAGGACAGAGGGAACTGAAAAATGCTTATCTTAAGAGGGGTCAAAAGCATGGATGAGATGCTGACCTTCAAGACAGCAGCTTGAGTATTTAGGAAAAGTTAGTAGCTTAAGAGGAGTTAAAATACATAGAAGAAATAATGGTATGGGAAGAAAACAGAAAGGACAAAACAAGGAGGAAAAAAAAATGGGAGATAAAAGAATGGCAATTAGAAAGTGGAAAAGCAAGACCATGAGAATAAATAGGATTAGGAGAAACAGCAAAGCTTATACATGTGCTTGATGTCACTGCTTTGTGGCTTTTGTGTAGCTATCCCAGGTGGAATAAAAAATTAGTAATGCAGGAAGATCAGGAGAAGGAATGGGAGGGGGAACTTCCTTCTCTGAATAAAATTTGAGATTACAATTAAGCTTCTAGCAGTAACTGGCTCCATCACCAGCCTAACTTGTTCCAGAGGAAGCACCTGAATGCCCAGAGCCAACAGCCCACAGAGAATTTTACATGCTGACATGAACATTGCACCCGGATGTTGTAAAGATCCATGCTCACTTCCTGTGAAAAGGAGTAAATGTTAGTTTTCAAGGTGGCTAGAGCAGCGTCCCTCAGGCTGGGGG
>NW_008583807.1:0-19164 GCF_000691845.1 Merops nubicus | reverse complement strand
CCAGCGGCTTCTCCCCAGCAGGCCAACCCCAGCCAGCTGCTCCACACCTGCAGATGTTTCTCTCAAGACAATCACTTTTGTTTTGTCCCTGTTTTTTTGTTTTTTTTCTTGAAAGACAATAAGGAAAATAAAGCCCCATGATGGATTTTTTCTTTTATTATCTTGACTACATCCTTACTCTTGAGTTGATGTTCTTCTTTAGCCTGCTCAGGAGCCTGGTGGATAAGCCCAAACGTAAGAGCTAATGGACCCTTTTGGATGGCACTGTGATGCTGAGTATATCCACACAATCGTTGTAACCCAATTATCTCCACATTGAGCACTAGCCATTAAGTGCTTGTGCCTTAGCTAACACAAGTCTTTCAGAAAAGGCCTGTCTTCATTTCAAGACACTGAGAATGCAAACCCACCGTTCTCCTTTGGATTTCTTCCAAAATATTGGACCCATTGAGTTTTTTTTCAAACAATGAAGGTGATTAATTTCCAAGTTGACTTCATCTGCTTCCAGTGATTTGTTTGTGTTTTTCCCCCTGCTAGATTACAGAACCTGCAACGTCTGCTCTTTTCTCCCCATGAAGGTATTTATACACTGTCATCAAGTCACCTCTCAGTCTCTTTTTTCAATAATGCAAACAGATGGAGGTCTTTAAGTTCTCCCCCCTGTAAGGCCATTTCCCCAGTCCTTCCATCATTTTTATAGCTCTTTTCAACACTCTCCAACACCCTCTCTTAAATGCAGACACCTGAACTGGATGCAAAATTCCCAAATCAGTCTCCACCGTCCCATAAAAAGGTAAAGACTTCTACCGGCTCCTACTCACTGTTCCCCCTCTCAGGCATCCAAGAATCTCGTTTAGTTTTTTGGCTAAACCATCACACATTGCCAGAAAGCTTCCACTGAGCTCTACAATAACCCCCCCTCCAGTCCTCATGCAGAGCCAAACCAGCCCAAAGAGCCCCTTTTGCTACAGATGGAGCTCCTTCTTCCTTCCTAGGAGTTCCTCACGGACCCGCTCCGATGTCACATGTGTTCAGGCCATAATATGCACAATGTGCACTGTTTGGTCTTTAACTACAACTGCACAGTTTGCTGAATGCTGGACAATGACCTATAAACTGGGGA
Organism: Merops nubicus; assembly: GCF_000691845.1. Classification (NCBI taxonomy): domain Eukaryota; kingdom Metazoa; phylum Chordata; class Aves; order Coraciiformes; family Meropidae; genus Merops; species Merops nubicus. The sequence continues at coordinate 18,041 of NW_008583807.1, read as the reverse complement.
AAGAGAGATTTTTTTTTTTTGCAGCAGCAGATGTTACAATTTCCCTGTTGGTGTTTATCTCCCATCCCCTGTCATCTCCCCTCCTGGGACTCTGATACTCAAGGGTGGCAGACATCCATCCATGACTGAGCTCAAGTCTGAAGACCCTTGCAGAGCAGAAGATTGAGCCAGCTGGCCACAGTTGGGTCACGTCCAGCTACCATATGAGCTGACTTTATCTTGAGCCTGTGCTGGGAAGCACAGTGACAGCTCTGGGGGCACTGACAGCCAGGGTAGCCCCAACCTCATAGGCCATTGCCCTGGCCAGGTTTCAAAACAAATCAGCACAGACAAAAGGGAAAGATTTCCAGCACGGACACCTCAGGTGGCCAAACTCTTCTTAGCAACATAGCTGCCAACATCACACTCAGAGGCTGACATACCTGAAACTCTTCTACTCCAGCTCTTTCCAGTTCAGCACTGCAGCATATACACACACTTTTCCACATGGGAACAACTGTCGTCAGCTTTCCCTGGGCTGCAAGCAGCACAGCCACTTATAAGCAGTATTATGGGACAGTTTAAAAGAAATTTAAATAATGTACTGGAAAATAAATGCCTCTTGCTGGAGAGCTGCTACCAATTCCCCTCTCTTAACCCCTCTGACCGGGAGGTGATTTCTCTGTGGCACACGCTGCCTCTGTGGGAGGGATGCTGCCAGCCGGGCGGGTTTTTCCAGTGGGAATTAGCTGGATCCTCCGGAAGCAGTGCGAGGCTTGGCCAGCACCCCCCGTGACGTGGCTGGGCAGGGGTGGGGGGGCAGGCGGAGATGGCAGCAGCACACCGCTGCATGGCAGTGTTGCTCCACACAGCGCCCAGCTGTGCAACATCTGCCTCCCGCGCTGGGCAGAGCCCTCCTCACGGGGGAATGGGGCTCTGAGCAGGACGTGACAGCACCGGGGGGCTGGAGTGTGTCCAAAGGAGGGCAGCGGAGCTGGGGAAGGGTCCAGAGCACAAGTGTGGGGAGGAGCAGCTGAGAGACCTGGGGGTGCTGAGCCTGGAGCAAAGGAGGCTCAGGGGAGACCTTCTGGCTCTGCACAGCTCCTGACAGGAGCCTGGAGCCAGGGGGGGGTCGGGCTCTGCTCCCAAGGAACAAAGGACAGGACAAGAGGAAGTGGCCTCATTTTGTGCCAGGGGAATAGTTTGGATATTAGGGAAAGTTTCTTCCCTGGCAGAGTTGTCCAGGGCTGTCCAGGCTGCCCAGGGCAGCGGTGGAGTCCCCATCCCTGGAGGGGTTTCCAAGCCGTGGAGATGTGGTGAGAGGGACATGGGTCAGTGGGGACCTGGCAGTGCGGGGTTGATGGTTGGTTTTGAAGATCTTAAAGGTCTGTTCCAAGCTAAACAATTCTATGATTCCCAGACAAATGGACAGTCTTGTGTAAGTGGCATGATTGGGCTACGGTGCCCAGCCCCTGCTGCAGGCTCCAGGGTTGGGAACTTCATTCCTGGCCCAGGAGAAAGTGTCTGGCCAGCAAACGAGCACCCAGGAGACCATGACCCTGGGCTTCAGGGACACAATTCACCCTGCTCCTGAGCTCCATGCAAACACAGCAACCCCCAAAATCTCACCACAGGGTCTAGCTCAGCACGGCTGCCAGGATAAAGGGTAACCTCACATTGCCACCCCTGGTTCTGCAGGGGCCAGTTTCAGAAGTCAAAGCCAGTATAATGCTGGGGAGGCATGCTCCAGACACCACCCTGGTCCCCAGTGCTGTGCTGGTGTAGCCCCATTGTACAGCAGAGCCAGGATCTGCAGGGCCACTGCTGGGCTCCCCAGTGCAGCAGCCTCCCCACACATCTGCTCTTGGAGCAGAATCAGAGCATGATTTGGGTTGGAAGTGACCTTAAAGATCATCTAGGTCCAGCTCCCCTGCCACAGGGAGGGACACGTTCCACCAGATCAGGTTAGGACCAGAAGGGTGGTTGTGCAGAACATCCCACTGGGACTGTGCATAGCTTCCCATGAAAACCCTCCAGTAATGCAGAGGAGAAACAAAATCCCTAAATGATGAATAATTGTTGCCAGAGCTATGGGTGTAGGGTACTCAAACCTCCACACCAGCCTCACGCTGCTCTTGCTGAATTCAACAGTAACTCATGCATTTGATTTCCCTCCATCCCCCCCAGGTCCTGCTAGCGAAGAAATCTGTAATATGGGGCCTGGATTTTCCATATCCTTGGTATAATGGTTTTCCTTGTTGTGTCCATCACCTCAAGGAGTGATATACCAAAGGTGTGAGGAGGAAGGTGAAAAGTGGCATGGTCACCAGAGGACACCCAGTGTCCCGGGAACCCAACGTGCTTCCCACCTGCAGAATCAGGTCTAGGACCACCCACTCGGGTAGCCAGGGCAGACCCATGGCTTCATGGAAAGGGAAACAGAAGGTAACAATTTTACTCTGATGTAGTGGTGTAACAGCACTGATGGTGCCTCACGCCGGGGTAGAAGGGGGGCTGGGTTTCTATAGCGGAAATTCAGAAGTGAACAAAGCTCTTGTTGACTCTGAGGACAGAGCAGGGTGTTGAATTCAAAGGCTGCAGATTTGCTGGCTGCATGCCCGAGTCCTACAAACAGCCAGGAGGGCTTGTCCAGGTGTTCCACCAGGCATGAGTGAGCTGGCTCAGCTCTGGAGGTGTCCTCCCCCTCCATTCAGCAAACCCAACGCTGGGCTCTGCAGGAGAAGCCATCCTTCAGATCAGCAATGCTTCTCTGTGCTTCATTTCCTGATCTCCAAAAAATGAGGGGACAGGAGACTTTCCAGCCTTATGGGGTGGTCCTGAGGATCTATCTCTCAGCAGTAGCATTTCCCTAATACATGCCCCCACAAGATCTCCAGTGCCTGCAGGTGAAACCAGCCCCCCTGCATCCCTGGCATGAGCTCCCAGGAGCAGCCTGGGCAGTGAGACAGCAGCCACCACGGCAGGGACATTGGCAAAGGGACACGGATTCAGGGGAGTGACCAGGAGCTACCAGCTAAACAGCTTTGGGATTTTTCACGTGTAAATTTAGTTTTAGCATTAGACCTTGGTACATGGCATCATCTGTTGCAGAGAAAGTACAGCAGGGGGCATAGACATTGACCTGGAGAGCAAGTGCCATGGTGTCCCACCACGCTGTCAGCCACCCAGGCTGTGCTGCAAGAGGGTGAATCAGCCCTTTTTCACTTTCAAACCCATTTGCTAGAGCAGCATCCACAAAACACTGCTGTGCTCCAGGGGGATGATGGCCCAAATCCTGGCTCACTTCAGGCCTGAACCCAACAGGGAGCAATCAAGCTGGAGCTGTGGAGGCAGCAGCAATTCGTGACCCTGCTCTGGTCAGCCCAAGAGGGCCCATGGCTGCTGGGGAGGTGCTGGGGCAGGTGACTCACACCAGCAGTGTGAGCGAGTGGGGAAGGACGGCTGCAGAGGGCTGTGGTGCTGAGCTAGAGGTCCAAGGCACAGACATGGAGAGCCCATGGAGCTGCTGGGAGAGCCCTCTGGGACATGCAGGGTACCATGCATCCCCCAGTGCTGGCAGCACTCACCCCCCTGGGGCAGCTGCATGGTGGGCAACACGGCAGCACACTAAGCCCTGGGTGGGTAAATCCTGCCAAGCCATCCTCACTTGGACCTTCAATGAGCTTGACCTGCATGGGTCTTACAAACCTCAGTTTTGCAGCTGGGAATGGAGCTGCAGACTGCCTCATGAGTGCTAGGCAGCGAATGGGAGCCCCCAGCCTGACAGCTACTGGAGCATCGGAGTGTTTTTGAGGATCAAACCCATATTTTGGCTGAAGCTTGGCTCAGTGTGCTCTCTAGCTGGATCTGAGCTCCCACCCTCCAGCTTCTGTGCAGCCAAGAGATTTGCTCAGTGACTGACATAAATCTGGGAAATATTCCCTCAGCCAAGAAGTTATATAAAGTGCATTCCCTATGAGACATGATTTTTCTGCTGGCACGGTCTTGCCTGTGCAAGGAATATCCATGGTGATGGTGCCCACGGCATCTCACCCCTGCTACCTGCAAACAGCAGAAATGCAGCTCTGGTTTAAGTAGGTGCAGGTGCTTGGAAAAACCACTGAAACAGAGTCATTACTCTCTTGGACAACGCAAGAGTGCCAAAATGAAAACATCAAAAGAGCACAGCCATTTCACAGACACATCATGTCAGAGACAGAAAGAGAAACACATCACTCCTACAGAGTCACAACATCCTCTTCCCAAACGTTTGGAGTTCGTTATCTTGAGTTTTTCCATTTTGAAACAATTTTTAATGTCTAATTTTAGAATATAAAATAAATCATCATGAAAACAAAAATGTTTTCAATTATTAAAATCTGTTTGACCAAGCACAAAATATTTTTTCCAGCCTAACTCTCACAGAGAATTTTGAAACTTTCCAACGTCTCTCCCGGCTGGAAGAAAAGTCCTCCTCAGATCTCAGATACCCAACTGGTCTGTCCACAGCAGACACAGAGAAGGTTTATGAACAGAGCATTGCATCGAAATCCTCTGGCTCTGCTATCAAGACTTCACCCTGAGAAGGCTGACAAATGATGAAATCCACCCTTGTTTTGGGAATCAGCACAGGCTGTGCGAGTTATTTTATTCTTCAGAGCTCATGGGTCACTGAGGTCTTGGATGGGTGACAGCACAAGGGTCCCCATCAGCTCTTCACCTGAAGAGGAGGTCCTGGCTTGGAAGTGACTTTTACTGCCATAAAACATCTCCAGTACCTTGAGCATGAAGCAAAACCTCCTAAAGCATGGGTTCTTTCTGACATTGTCCCAGATTTCCACGGTGACCAGAAAGTCTTCTAAGCCTGGATGCCCACCCACATGGTGAGCTGAGCTGGAGAGAAGTGGATGCTGTTTCCAAAGAGCGAGTGAGTGGGGTGAATGTGTCTGGGGGGTAGGATCAGTCCCCTTTTCCAGCCAAAACTCTCGTCAAGGTCACTGATGTGAAGAGCAGTACCACAAAGCCAAGCACCTCAGCCTCACGGCCAGGCAGCAGGACCACACGTGTCGAAGCAGCAAGAAGTGCCTGGCTGATATTTCCGAGATTTTCCCACTGTTATTAGAATTTACTTTGTGCATCCACATAACTAGGGCTTGCAAGAAAAAAAAAAGTGGCAGAGGCTCCTGCCCCAGGCAGGCAGAGCAGAGCAGGCACCCCAGGAAGGTGCATGGCTCCAGAGCCAGCCTAGCTGCCAGCCCAGCAGAGCGTGCCTGCGGCCGGGCCACCAACGGCGGGGAGCAGAAACACAGCTCGTGTGTCTGCTGACCCACTTTGGCCATGAGAGCCTCAGAAACGAGACCCTATCTGGTCATTTGCTGCTGCTCTGGTTTTCTGCCACGCTGGGGAGAGCACAGCACCTTCTGCCACAGCCCTTCCCCGTGGCTCTGGTCTAAGGCAAGGACAGCAGCCCTGGTTTCTACACGGGACTTGTTACTGAACATCCTGAATATAAAACTTGCTATTGGTTATTTGATTATCACATTCAAGTAGTTGAGGGACTCAAGCCATCAAGTTGGTGATGGCTGAGCCATCCCAAAGGGAAGAAGAGCAACAGGGCTTTCCTTTTCTAAAACAGGGGCTTTGTCTTTCCACTTAATCCAAAGACAGGGCTCTGCCATTTCCTTGGATCTGAGGCTCCCCAGTGGGTCACGAGCTCGGATGTTCACTGCCCAAAGAGCATCAGCATCCTCCTCAAACACACAAGCCAAAGAGAAATCCCCCCGTTCTGCAGGAACAGGCTCCTTTGAGCCCCTTGCAGCACATCTATGAATTAATTCACCCAGAGCCACAGCCCAGCCACACGTTTCTGAGCAAATCCAACCTCCCCCATTAGCAGCCAGGTTTCCAGCACTCCCTTATACATTTTCCTCTGCTACAGACAGGATCACATGCTGTTTCCCAGCTCTTTTAGAGCTGTGTCCCTGTGGTTCCCTTCTCCTCCTCTGCCTTCCCCAGCTGCCCCCACCCCGCTGCTCCCATCCCCATCCCCTGCAATGAGCCTCGCAGGAGACAGGCACCAGCCAAACAGCTCCGTGGTCTTTCCCTCAGCCTCAGGAGCAGAAAACTTTGGTTGTTAAATCTCTTGACAAAAAATAACTGAATCTTTATAAACACCATAGGAGGAAAAGCCCCATTTCAAGATGGAAGCAGAGTCAGGACAAATGATACAGAGTGACAGGGGGGTTACTGTGCCCAAAGGGCAAGTGAAGGGGGAAATGCAGGGGAACACAAAGGGAAATGCTTCATTAACTCCTCCTGAGGTTATCTGCTCGGTTTAAAAGCTAATGCCTCCTCCCAATCCCTACAATGCATCAGCCTGTAGCCCAGTTCATTACAGAGCTATTCCATGGAACCAGGGACACTTCTGCTGGGGCCTCTCTTAGGGCTGTCTTTGACCAGAGCCACCTGCCACCACAGAGCCAAGCTAATGATCTGCCCCTCTGTTGTCCTTTTTTGCTTTTCAGAAATCACCCAGCTTTATGATCCTGTTCTCCATTATCTAGGAATCCATCTGAAACTAAAGGGTTGCAGTTTAGGGGGGGTATTTTTCTCCTTGTGCCTCCCCAAGACCTTGAGGTTTTTTAGGTAGACTGAGCTGCTCAGATGAGCAAGGTGATGAGTTCTGGTGGAGCAGCACTGGGAAGGAGAAGGTTTATGGGGAGTGAGATGCTCCGGTGAATAAACCCCCCTGGACAGAGTCCCCTGGGACTGCTGGTGGCCTCCCTCTTTAGCAAGGAGGTGGCTGCAGAACATCTCCCCCACTTGTGTGTGCCCAGCGGGCACTCAGTATCCCAGCACAGGCTTTTCTTGCAGCTCCAGGCAGCTCACTCCTGCAAGGGCCTGTCTCAGAGCCCATTTCTTCCTTCTCTCTCAGACAGCTGTTTACATTTTTGTTTGTGTGAATAATCTCAAATATGAAGGCTTTGCTTTGCTTTTCATCCCATTAGATAATATTAATTACTGTAGGGAGCCAAGTAGCTTGGAAAAAGGGGGGAAAAAACCACTCTGGAAAAGTTGCAGGCCTTGCAAGTATTTAAAGGGCCATCTGCATCTCCTCCAAAACTGTAAGACAAATGAGAGCGGCAGTAGCACATATTTATCCAGTAGACATCATGGCAACATTTCTGCTCCTGTCTCAGCCAAGAACTAGCACGAAAAATGTAAGGCTTGCTGTTCCTCAAGTCCTCCTTTCCATTGGGAATGTAGCACAGAGGTTGTTTGGACGCATGGTGGGACCTGACCTCTGGAACGAGTCCCCTGGATTTTTGGGTCAAATGCCAGCTTTGCTCTCTGCCTCCTCCCCCCACATACATCTCACCTTGTGGCTTCCCCTTTAGAGCTGCCGCACATCTTCTCCTCATAGGTTTTCCAACAGCTTTATGGGTTGTCTGGCCATTGAGAAGATGCTTGACTGAAGCAAGCAGACAGTATCTGCTGGTGGGCAGGGATGCAAACAGAAATGCAGATTTCTGATCCTTACCTACTGCCCCATATGTACAAAATCCCCTCTGCACATGGCACGGGGGACTTAGGTACCAGCCCTGAGAGAAACATCTTCTCACTCCACATCTGGACACAAACGTTTGCTAGGCATAAAAAGGAAAGACTGAAATCCATTTTAACATGGGCAGTGAGACAGCCTAAGAACAATAACAAACAACAATAAGTTTATTAATAATTCATCTGTCTCAAGCAAACATCTTCTGCAGGCAGTCGTTCCTGCCCACTGCCCCTCTGATATTAAGCAGGGCTACTTAGGCCTGGCCCTGATTTTTCATTTGGATGTCAGCCAGCAAAGCTTCCAGGTGGATGATGCTGATTTACAGCACATCCATGTTTGTTGCTATATTTACACTGGGTTTTGTGGGTTTTTTTGTGAATTACCTTTCAGGGCAGTCATCAGTTTTGAAATATAGGAAGGAAACAGCAGCAATTGGAGGAAATCTAAAGTGAAATTCAGTCACAAATCTTGTATATTAATTCCTGTTCCAGCACTGGCCTTGGGAAGTCGTGCCTGTTCCTGGCGTGCCTGTCGCTAGAGATATTATATTGCTATAAATGTCAGACGTTTGAAGAACAATACTATCTATTAGCATGTAAAAGAGTATTATTGTCTGCAAGTTAGGAGGTTCAAAGGCGGCATTGTGCTTGTCAAATTGCTGTCTGCAGCTCCCAGCAAACCCGTCTCCTAGGACCAGCTCTGGGAGCTGATGGCACACTGTGGAGAGACAGGTTCTCACCCAGCCCAAACAGTGCTCAGCAAGAGGAGAAAATCAGGCAGGAAAACCATCCAAATGCCTTTAATACACTTCTGTTATTCTTTTACATTACTACTAACTTCCACTTGGAAAGTAACTTTGAAAGTAATCTTGGCTCCTTCTAACCTTGTACTAAAACAATGCTAAAATGAGAGAGACCTTCAAAACGTGACCTAAATCATCTGCTGCAAAGATTGGGCTCTGCTCAGTCCCCCGTCTGAACCATCTGAGCCCCTGGCTGTTGACTTGAGGGGGATGGTGCCCTCACAGCCCAGATGAGCCCCCTCTGACAGGCTGTAGGTCATCTCCAGCTGCTTCTCCACCAGCAACCTGTAGACCCTGTCAATGCCCAGCCCCTTGCAGGAGCCTGGGGTGGGGTAACACCGAGCTCAGTGTTGCTGTTGTGCTGCAGAGGGAATGTGAAGGGGCTGCACCTTTGAACTTGGGTTGAAATGGAACCTTGCCACGTTCTGGGGTGCCACATACAAAGAGTGCTCAACTCCTAGAGCCCTGCGGCCACCCACGAGGCTCAAAGCATTAATTAAAGAAGTGTGAATCTGCTTTTTCTTGCAAACAGAGGAGACTTGTCTTGGAGAAGAGACTCCACTTCCCTGGCCCAGTAGCTCCACAAGCTCTCAGCTCCACGGGCATCTCTGCTCTTGGGCCACCCAGCTCTCCCTGTAGCCCCATTCCTCCCCAGCTCCCATCTGCTTTTCCCACTGAACTAACTCAATGGAGGGAGTTGTATTTGAGGGTGCTGTTCCCACACTTTAGATTTGAAATTTGACTAAGATGCATGAATTGCAGGTGAAATCCTTGCTGTGTGATGGGCAATGGTAAGCACCCAGCAACAGCTGTTGGCAGCTGGACATCTCGAGTGGGAGGGCATGGCCCAGGAGAAATCACAAGATTTGCTGCCGACTGTGGGCATGCTGTGGCTGGAAACAGACAGTTGTGGGGAAGGATATATGGCTGGGTACAAAACTATATGCAGTGCTTTACCCAAAATAATGAGGAGAGATACTGCTGGCTCCTCAGAGCAGAGCGTGTGGATTTGGGCAGAGCACGGGTGCAGCAGAGGTGGTGAAGCTCATGGCAATGAGCCTGTGGATCAGAAAAGAGCAAAACCACCAGCAGCACCTTTGCAGCGAGGGGATCTGATGCAGAGGAACTGAACTGACTTTGAGACAGGGACATGGGGGAGCCAATGCAGAGTAGGTGGTTGGAAACCCCGTTAACCCCCCCCGTTAACCCCCCCGTTAGGCACCCCCATTAACCACCCCCATTAACCAGCACTGCACATTAGACCAAACAGCAACTCATCAGCATTCAGTCCAAAGGCCACAGCCTGCCCAGGGAAGAGAACAGAGGAACAACAAGAAGGAGGGGAGTTGAAAAGAGAGCAGAGATGGGAATTGGCTGTAATAATATTGTTTCCTAATTACAGCAGGGCACGGGGAGCAGATGCAGCCTGCCTGGGCATTTACAATACAGCAAAGGATGTGCCCAAGCCATGGCAAGCAAGCTGCTAACAGGAGGGAGGTGGCAGCAGCTCCTGTGGTGGTGCAGCCCGTGGGGACTGAGTGTCCCAATCTGCTCTGGGGCTCACATCACCCCCTGTCACGCCCAACATCCTGCTGGTGTTTCTTTTCAGGCTACAAAATGCAGTTTAAGGGTTTCTCCTGAGCTCGGTCAGGAGGTGCCCTGGTGAGGTTTGCAGGGAAGAGGTGACATCCTCCCCAGAGCAACTCCTCTGTAGGGCAGGGGGTGGCACACATCACCTGGTGTGGAGAGACAGGCTTCCCCAGCAGCTCCACCACAGGGCATGGGAACACCCCTGCAACCACTGCTGACCCGTCCTCCCAGCACAGCAGGGACCTGTTGCTTTTCTCATTATATCCTGAAACATTTGTGATGGGAATGGAGTATCGTTACCCCAATAGAAGACACTATTGTGTGACTTCTTGCACAGCCCAGCAGCACAGCTGGGACCATGGGGCAGACCCTCGAGCCTGCCTCACACACCAGCTGCTGCCCCACAGCACACCAGGCAAGGATGGGCACATGTGGGGCTAGTCTGGACCTTCCCCAGCATGTGGGGACTTCCAGAACCCATTTCTCTAAGCCATGTGCGTGTATAGGAAGAAGACTTGAAACTCCTGACAATCTGTCCCCCAGCCTGGCATGGTGTCTGCAAGCCCCCCATGCTCACTGGGGCACAGAAATCCCCAGGATGAGGAACACTAATGCATGTTTTGGATCCAGTCCAAAATAAACGCTGGCTATAATAACCCTCACGGGGAAGCCAAACAGAGGACCCCTTTGTTAGGGACAACTCATCACGTTACGCTTCATTTGGGCCAACAGCACTTCCAGCACGAGGCTTGGGGCACCATCTGCTTGATGTGGGCAAGGTGGGCTGAGGCCAGAAACCAGAGGAAAAAGGGGAATCTCGGGACAGGGAGCTTCAGATGGTGCCTCTTGTGTCAGCCTGGCCCATCAAGACTCAAAAAAGCTTGGAAGAAGAGGGACTGGCAGGTATGTTGGGCCCATGCTGATGTCTGCTAGAGGTAATGGTTTCTGATGGGCAAGGAGCAGCAGTGGTGTCTCCTGTCCCACTCACCTTTTGTGCACGTGTACAAAGAGGTCCTGCTCCAGGATCCCATCTTTCTGGCTAATGCCTGTTTGGCTGCCTTCAAAAATAGAGATAGAGGAACAACAACATTGGAGGAAAAGCTGTGGCTCTCTGCTAAGCCCAGCCCAAGGCCTGGCCATTTGTAGAAGCTTCTTTGCTGGTGTAAACATGATGAAATGACTCAGGGGGAGGTCAGGGGACCTGAAGGGGACAGAAGGGAGGGGTGACCTGCAAGCTCCTGCAAGAGCTCCAGCAAGAGTCGGTGGGTGGAGGGTGGTAACAGAGCCCTGTGCCCCATGACCTGCAGCTGGCAGAGGTGCTGGTGGGTGGAGGGTGATAACAGAGCCCTGTGCCCCATGACCTGCAGCTGGCAGAGGTGCTGGTGGGTGAAGGGTGGTAACAGAGCCCTGTGCCCCATGACCTGCAGCTGGCAGAGGTGCTGGTGGGTGAAGGGTGGTAACAGAGCCCTGTGCCCCATGACCTGCAGCTGGCAGAGGTGCTGGTGGGTGGAACAGGCTCCACCTGGGACATCGTCTTCTTGATGGAAAGGGGCTGTGCTGGCTGGGGTGGGAGGGTCTCCAGGAGGCAGGGAGATATCTCAGCCCCAAGCAGAGGCTGCTTTCCTCTCCGAGGTGTGTGCCAGGTAAGGGATGCCCTTGCTGTCCCAGCTGCCAGGTAGGGCCATGCAGGGGGGAAATGAGCTCTGTGTGCCCCAGGGAATGGTTGTGTTTAGGGGGAGCATGGTGCAGGGGTGAGAAAAGCTGCTATCTCCAACCTAGGGGATGTGGTAATGTGTCTCCTTTGGTGGCATCACTGAACACAAGCTGCTTGGGAGGTAACCACCAACATACAACAGCCAACTGGTTCTGGGTGTTTTATCCCAGTGCCTGTCAGGCTGGGGCAGAGATGGCCCTGGGTGCCTGCCTGGGTTGGCTCTCTGCTGCTGTCTGAAACCCAGGGAAGTACCTGGGGGGCTTAATCTCTGTGAAAGACAAAAACAGCCTTTCTGGAGCAGGTTCACAGTGGTTGCAGCTCATGGGCTTCTGCAGAGTGGTCCCTGAGTTTCGTCCACCCTAAGTGGCCAGAAGAAGTGCCAGTGTTGCTGGGGGCCAGCTGGTCCAGGAATAAATATCTTTATTGGGCACCCCACAGAGCATCCTATATCTGACTGTTGTGTGTGGGACTTGGGTCTGCTGGGGAAATCCTTGCTGACCTCAGAAGAAATAAGAGGAGGGAGCACAAAGCACAGAGGCAGTGATGGTGGTGGACCTGCAGCTCAAGCTCCTGTGAAGTTATTATTGCTTCCCCACTCATGGGGGAGGTTTATGGTGTTACCAGAGTAGAAACCCACGTGTGCAAAGCAGTTTTTTCCTCACTCTTATTTCTGAGAGCTTGGGGGGTGCAACGCTGCAGAGGAGCAGTTCTTTGCAGCCAGGATGCAGTTGTTGCTGCTGATGGCAGTGGGGTGAGTGTCCTGCTTCTCCTCCCCCAACACTGGGAGCAGAAAGAGGCTTCTGCAGCAGGCAGGGAGCTCAGCTGCTGTCTTCCTTGGCATATGCCAAAGTTGCATGGGGTTCTCGATGTCTTTGGACTGCTAAATTGTGTCATTCAGTACTGAAGCTGTGGCTCAAGAAGAGTGCAATGGTTATGTTGGTTTAGGGGTAAAAGAAAAAGGGAGAGAGGAAGAGAAAGGGGGAGAGGGGAGAGGGGCTATGGCTGTAACCTAGTAGCTGTGGCTGAGTGTGGCTCTGTCTGATGGAGCTGGCACGGCCCAGCCCAGGTGTGAGGAGCTGTGGGAAACCTGTCTGTAGTTCTGGGGTGTGAATGGTGGGGATTTGGGCTCAATCCCCAAAACTGCAGCTCCTCAGCAGCTGATGTGAGCAGCAGAGCAGCACTCAGTGGCCACAGCCTGTGCTCTGGGGAAGGATGAGGTTTGGTTCCCTGAGGCCTGTAAAATGCTCTGCTAGCCTGGAAAGGAAGCATTAGAGAAGTGCAAATGATGAGTTGGTGGATTGCTCACAGGATATAGCCAGAAGCCCAGCAGAGACCATGCTACAGTCTGTGCAGGCTGTGTGGTGCTGCTGCAAAGCTGCAGAAGAGCCCAAGGCAGCAGAAGGTGCAGCAATAGGAAATACCTGGGAGAAAAGAAGAGGGGTCTGGGGACTGGAAGGGCAAACAGGTTGTGCTGGGAATGAGGGGATGACACAGTCCTCCTCTGTCACCCTCCCCAGTTGGGGTTACCTGTGCCTCTGCTCTCATTAACACCCAGAGTTTCCTTAGCCTGCCTTATTTATAACTGTTCTTATTGTTGAATGACCTGTCAGACTTTCAGTCAAATCAATACCAAACTGGTGGTGAAGATGTGAACCTGAAGCACTCCCAAACTCCTTTTTTCCCCTCTGCTCACCCTGCTGGCCCCTGACCTGTGCTGGCACTGTTGGCTGTGGGGCTGCCCCTGAACAATCCCTTTCCTCTGGTTGTTTTAACCCCATGTGGCTCCTGGCCTGGTGGAGGAGGATGGAGGGGATGGCCAAGGTCCCAGGCAGCAGCTGACACAGCTCCTGCCTTGACAGAAATCACTTTCCAGATGGACTTTTGGCTCTGATTTAACTATGTCAGTCCTAAAACCAGTGAAACATGCCCCGCTCCTGCTTCCTCAAGCTGTTTGGTTGCCATGTGAGGATAGCAGTCCTTTGGGTCCTAAGGGGTGTCCTCAGTGTCTGTGACAGCATTAAAAGGTGCCGCAGCACAGCAGAAAGGGTTAATGCTCTTGGGTGGAGGTCGAGTTGACCAGGGGATCTCTCTGTGGGGAGCAGAGCGATGCAGCTCCTGCGGTGTCAACGTGGGAAAGCGATAAGGGGAGGCCCTCCTCCCGTCCAGCTAATGACCTGCAGTAATGAGGACTTGGCCCCGGCCTGCCCGGGGGCTGAGGGATGGAGGCGGGCGGGCCGGGCAGCGCCGGTGGCTGGGTGGTCCTGCCCCGGGGTGGGGGGAGCGTGTGCTGGTGCCATCCGGCCTCGGGGACGAGGAAGGAGTGAGGATTTTGGAGAGCAACAGGGGGTCCTGAGGGCTGAGCTGAGCTGCTGGGGATAGAGCTGCCCTGCTGGAGGGTGGCACATGGGGGGAGCCGGCAGGACTGCCATGTGCAGCTGGTGAGTAGCCCGTGCCACGTTTGGTGTGCTTGGCTTTGCTTTGTAGATTTTCAGTTTGCTGCTGTTTCAGTGAGGCTTTTAAGGTGCAGAGGGTGCAGATCTCAGGAAGGTCCCTGCAGACTCAGGACAAACGTGGCTCTGCAGCAGCTGCCTTCCCATGGTGCAGCATTTTGTAGATTTTCAGTTTGCTGCTGTTCCAGTGAGGCTTTTAAGGTGCAGTGGGTGCAAATCTCAGGAAGGTCTCTGCAGACTCAGGAGAAACATGTCCCTGCAGCGTCAGCCCAGCCTGGTGGCTCCCGAAAGCTGCCACAGCCCTGGCAGAGGATGCCAGGAACCAAGTTTTGGTGGTGTTTTTTTATTTGTTCCTGGTTCTAGCTGACATCTCAGTGGATAATAACTAAGAGTGTAAAGAGGTCCTGCCCATTACCTCCTGCCTCTGTGGGTAAAAGAGTGCTGAGCCTGCACGGTGCCTGGGGCATGCTGAAGCCCCATTAATGTGCTCAATGGAGTCTGGAGAATGAAGCTCCACTCTAAACATGTGTATGATTGATTGTCATGTCTTGTTTGCTTGATTCAGGGGTGAAGCTCAGACAAGAGCCACCTGTGTCCTCCTGTTGGGATCTCAGTGCTGTGTATGTGAGAGGAGAGCTGCTGGTGGATCTCTCTGTATCTCTCCATGGGTAGCTGCCTGCTGCTGTTCGGTTTGCTCTGGCACATCAGATGTCTCTCTTCAGGCCTGTTGCCTCTCCTCCTGCATCATCAGAGAGGATAGTGCCCAGATCTGGGGAGTGAGAGATGCCCCAAGGGGGCTGGACCAGAGTCCCCAGCAGGAACGGCAGGAGGTGCTGGTTAGGGAGATCGTTTTCAGGCAGTCCCATACGGACTGATCTCCCTCAGCAAACTGCCAGGGGGTTTCTCTGCCTTGCAAAGCAGGCATGGCATCCCCCAGCAGCTGAGGCACACACGGGCTCTCTGTGTGCTGTTACCCTGTGCACTGGAGATGGCAGCAGAGCTCTCCTGGTGCCCACACATCCTAGGTGGTTCAATGTGCTTTTTTCCCCTTTGTGCCTGAGACTGCCTGTAAGTACCAGTATTGATGGCTCTTTAAAGTGCCTGGTGGGCTTGGGACGTGCTGGTCAACATACAGCTTGGCTTTTATGTCTTAACCATTCATCAAATTGCCTTTCCATTGATTTTCCTGGGATTGTTGTCCTTCTGAAATTCCAAGTCTAATAGCGGATCTCAAAGCTGGAGGCAGCTATTAAATCATCTGGTCTCACCTACTGTTCAACTCAGGCCCTGCAGCCCCATCTTTGGGCTCTGTATTGAGCTGGCATTTGATTAAAGCAGGTTTCTCTTTGCACAGAGGTTGTGTGGTTGTGGGGAAGGGAAAGCTACCTGCTGACTTCCCTTGCAGGGCTTGCTTGTTTGTCCTGTGCTAAATCGTGGCTGCAGCTGAAACGTGCAGCCTTTGTTGGCTTTAGTCCTGTGTTTCTTGGTTGGGCTGCTGGAACTCACAGCAAACGCTTGAGTCAAAATCTTCTGGCCCCTAATGGTACCTGTGAAGGATGGGAATGAAGAGGTCAGATGTGAGATATCCTTGGGGCTGTGCAGGACCTCCCTGGAGGCTGTCCAGCTCGGTGGTGTGGCTCTGCGAGTCCAGATGGGTGCTGCTTCATCCACGTGGGTCATGAGGTTCCCAGGGTGATTAGAGGTTTCCAGAGAAAGTTGAAGAGGTGCAATGAACTGCAGATAGATGCACAGACTTGCTTCAGGACCTTGCAAATGAGCATTGCAGGATGTGAAGCTCTAAACCTATGGTTTCCATGTGATTTGCCCTATCTCAGCAGGTGTTCTGAGGTCTAAATATAAGTATTTGAGTAGCAAGTCAGCATGGCAATAGGAGCTTGTGCCAAGGGAGGGACAGCTGCAAATCTGCCTGTTCTCACGTGGTTTCTCCAAACGTCTGCTGGTGGCCACTGCTGGAGACAGGACACTGAATTAGAGACCTCTTTGGTCCAGCTCTCAAGGTTGTGCTGCAGTCAATGATCTCAGAAGCAAGCTGGCAGCCTTCTGGCCCAGGGCTGGGGAAAACATCCCCTGGGAGCCCCTGAAAATTTGAGATGCCCTGTTTGATGCAGCACACTGCCTGCAGCAGTGTCTCACCTAGGAGGTGAGGAGATTAGCTGGGGAGGCTCAGTGAAGCCAGTGTTGATCATCTCCTGTAGAGATGTGTTTAACTCACTTCTAGGTAGTGCTGTGAATCAAACTACCTGCCCAGATGAGAGGTCTGGGGGAGCCTGGGAGCTGCTGATGTTATTGATTTCCCACCACTTACACCGCTGAGTGAAGAGAACAATGTTCCTATTTAAAAACAAATTCTGATTTAAACCAAGAGCCAGTCCAATATGAGATGAAGTGTCTCTATAACTTGAAATGATAAAAGTGAAAACAAGTAATCTTTCTTTGTGGTATGGTTTTTGGCTTTAGTTTGAAAGGATCTGGTGTTTCATGGGACTTATTTGTGGAAGGACAAGAATAACTTCTTGGTTCAGCTCTTGGCTAAAGCAGAGTTTGTTTTGATTTGTTTGGGTTTTTTTAAACAAACTTTTAAACAGTCTTTGGCTTGAGTTTTTATAGGAAATCCAATCCTCTTACACACAGATTTTTTAATTGTTCCTATGAAAAACGGTATTGAGTGGAAGAATGTTGCTCTAAGGTGCAGCCACCCATCTGTGCATGGCTTTGAGACAATCTGAGAAGGTAACTAAGAAAAATGAATCGACATCTGTAGGGCTGAATGCAGGATGTGGAGATCCAGGGGGGAAAACAGATCGGAAACTGTTGCAATGTTTTTGAACTGTACCACAAGAGGGCAAGCCAAGGCCACGGATCCTCTGCTCATGCCTGCGAGAAGCTGGTGGGAGCCCCGGGAAAGGATGAGACGCTGGGCAAGGTAGCAACCACCTCCCTGGTGCCCAGCAGAACCTGCCAGAGGTGGAGTGGCCGTGGCAGGGGTTTGTGGGTGTCCACAGGACTGCTCACAGCCACGCTAATTGCAGGGGGTATCTTTGGCAGTTGTTACACTCCTGCTGGCTGCTTCTCTTGTGGATCAAGGCAGAGGATGCTCTCGGTCCAGGGTAGTGTGAGGGGAGACTCTGCCCTGTTAATAAAGTCTGCCAACATCCAAAGCAGCAAAGCAGATGAAATTAAAGGTGTGAAATATGTTTCCTAGCAGAACTTGCTCAGGTGGGTTTCTTTGCAGCCAAGACCCTTCACCCCATCCCCTGCAGAACAGCCGTAAGGTTCCAAGCTGTACACAGAGGCAGTGACGTGGGCCCCTGGCCAGCCTACAGCCCACTCTGCCCAAATCTCATTGCAGCAATGGAAAAGGCAGTTGGGGAATTCTGAAAAGCCCTCTCTGTGAGGGGTGACCAAATTCTGAAGCATGGTGGAGCTTCCCAGGCTGCTTGGTGCTGTTTGGAGCCAGATGTCCTACTCTGCTGTCCTGTGGCATCTGCTGCTGCATGGCATCCTCCTCCTCCTGCACTAGGAGGACAGGGGATGTAACATGAATGTAGCAGAATATTAAGCTGGAATTGAGAGTAAAGAACTCCTTCCCAGCTCATCGGTGGCAATGTGAGTGGAAATGACCCTATGGAACCAGATAGTGATTATAAACTCTTCTGACATCGCTCTGGAAATGGGTGGAGTAGGCTAAAAATACCTTAAACCTGGTTTCAAGTGGTTGGACTTTCAGAGGGGGATTTGGGAAAAAAAAACAACCCTGTGTCCACTTGTGGATGGATGAGCAATCCCTGTGCAACAGCCACGCTCCTGCTGGGAATGGGATTCCCTGCTGGGAGGCGACTGGTGCCCGGCAGCCCCTGGCCACGCAGGGCTGAGCTGTGCCAGGGCTGCCACGCTCATGACCTGACTGAGAGAAAGGGGTTGTTT
>NW_008583806.1:0-10519 GCF_000691845.1 Merops nubicus | reverse complement strand
AGTTGCCTTCTGGATTGGATGTAGGCATCAGATGCAGTGTCACAGATTCGTCCAGGGCAGTCAGGTGGCATCAGATCCCATAAAACTTTGCAGGCTTGGATGTGGTTCCCACTGGCACCAAAAAACCCAATCCTGCAAGCCAGATCCAACTCCAGATTCACTGTGAGTGATTCTGCCTGTGAGTGGGATGCTGTTTGTGTGCTCTGATGTACCCCCAGTGGTGTCTGCCACTGCTGCAGCACTGGGCAGACCAGTGCCAATGTGATTTCCAGGGGCTCCTCAAGCCCTTCGAGCTGTTTGAGCATCAGGAAGATGCAAATCCTAGCTGCTGGAGGTTGTAGAGACAGTCTGCAGAGGGAGACATGGTCCTACCAGTTTCAGCAAGGTATTCCCTTCTGGGGAGCCCTGTCTGTTGGAGCATTGAGGGACCAGCACCCACAATGTCACCTCTGCATTCTGAGCACCTCAGGCTGGTGTTCCAGCAGCTGCAGTGACATCTATGCTTGGCTCACTGTATCTTCCTTCTTTTTCCAACATCCTCTTTTTCCAAATAGATCTTTTTGTAACAGTTGAGGAAAAAAAAAATGCATTTAAGGGCTGTACTCAAAGAGAAAAGTCTTCCAGCAGTGGATCCTTCATTTGGATAGTCCCTCTGGGTGTAATCTGGACCTTTTCAGTTGGACTGAAAGATGCTCCTGAATCTGCTCTCTTAGCTGAAAAGGGAGGGAATGGTGCTGTGGCATTTGCAGCTGTATGTTGTGTATTTAAACTGCTGAGCTGAAAGTCATAAAAGGGATTTTTTTTTATCCACAGTTCTTTGCCATGTTCCTGTAAATTCCAATCTGATCCCATTTCTGTTCTGCAGAAGGGAAACTGAGGCACTGTGCAGTCATGTGCTTTGCTTAAGGCACCACAGCAAGGCCCTACCAAAGACTGGATGGAAACAGAGGTCTGTGGGCTCCTTGTGCTTCACCTCTGCTTGTGAACATGGTAAAACAAGCCCTCTGCATGACCCCAAAACAAGATTTAGCAGAAATTCCCATATGTTCAAGACTGCTGGGACCGACACCCTACAGGTGCAAGGTTTTGGGTAGCTGTGAAGAATGGAAATTATTGAGACAATAATCTCCACTCAGCAAACAGGTTTCTCTTTCTCCTTCCCCATCTGCAGAGCAGCACAACCCCCACACCAGGGGTGTGTTTCTTAAACACAGAACTCATTTTTCCTGTGGTGACATCCTGAGTGATTTTCTTATCAGTCCAGCACTTGAATATTGGTGTCACTTGCCCTGATCTGTGTTTCTCTGCCTCCAATCTGCTATCAAATCATAAGGAGGCACTGAAGCAGAAGATGCAAGGCTCTGGATTGCTGTAATTATTAGGTAAACTGAGTCGGATGCCATGAATCATAAACCTTGATCCTAGCAGCACTCTTACTTCATGGTTATCTTCATGCACTGGGAAGATGCATTAAGTGTTGCAGTGATGGGGTTTGCAGCCTGCTCTGGTAGATGCAATATCTGGAGTTTTTGTGAGTGTAGCTTTAGTCTTCATGCAGCTGGGTGATACTGTGAGCTGCAGCATTGTTCCTTTCTAATAATGACATCAGAGTTGCATCTCACAACCATAGAAACCCATCTGTGCAATGGTAACACGTCCTTCCTTCTGCAGGGCTTGGCAAACTCTTACTCCCCACTTTTGAAAATTATCTGCTTCTGCATAGGAAAGTTTCATCCATCTCAATTTACAACACTGATAAAAAAAGTCTATACTTTACTTGGGCATAGAATAATCTTGGAAGCTCTACTGACAAAAATTATCTGGATTGGTTGGTGGCTTTCAGAGGCTTTGGGAGAACATATAGATTAGAAAAAAAAATGACATTGTTGATGGCAAATATTTCTGCCAACTCTTACATCAGTGTTATTCTAGAGGTAAATGGTGATGCTGAATATCTCAGTCCCTCACAGGCAGGGTGTGGAGGGACCTCATGGGTTGTGTGTGTGGTTTGGGAGAGGTGGAGAGGGGTAGCTCACCTCCATTCTTGAGGACACCCTCCTACTCACCTGTTAATCTATTTGTGCACAAAATAGTGGAGACTGGGACCATGTCACCTTCTTTGACTTTCCAGAAACAAGCAAAGATATTTTATTAAAGCTCCACGATAGAATGACCAAGGACAATCCCAAACCAGACAATCCCTTCTTGTTCTTCCCTAACTTCAGGTTGCCCCTGTTTCAAGCTCTGAGCCAGGCTGCCCACTGGGTTTGTCAGCAGGACTCCACAGGTGTCCAACAGTTCTACCAAGAACCCCCTTGTTCAGTCTGTGGTTTGTACTTGCCAGGAACGTGGGTGAACAGAAGCTCAGACCCTGAGATTCTCCTCCAGCCACCAGTTCCTGTTAACAACACCCTGATTTACTTGGTCAACACTGCAGAATTCCTTTTCTCTCTCTGTCTTGAGTTGATGATGTTCTAACCCTTGTCTGCCCTCACTTTGCCCATCTGAGGAGCTGTAAGAACAGAGGAGCCTTTGGCCCCAGCATCCCACCACCTGATCTCCATGGCAACATAGGTCCTGAAGAATGGCAAGAGGGAACTCTAAAAAGGCCTTTCTGCATTAAGTCCATTGGTTGTCTGGTGGGAAATCTTCAGACAATATCATCAGCAATGGATGGTGCCAACCATGTGAGAAGGAATTGGTCACATAGAAAGAAAACAAAAGGTGAGGTCTTAAATATCTTCAAATTTGTCTCTTCTCTACCAGCATGCAGCTGGTGGTTTGGACTGGACCAGTCTGGCATCTTCTGCTGCTCACAGAGGTCATTTCCTAGTGAATAAATTGAAGCTTTCACTGGATTATGCAGTGAGCTGGAAGGAGGATCTGCTTTTTCCCCACCTTGTGTTTGAAGGGAAGGGACTGGGAGGAGGTGAAGAGGGTTGTCCTTCCTCCCAAGAGCCAGAGGAGTTTGTAGAGAAGCATGCCAGAATCACCGTTGTCATTTATGAGATGCCTCCTGTGGGATGCAAGGAGCCCTTGCCTTGGTGGCCACTCACGTGCACTCTAGGCAACCATGGGTGGTGATGGTTTCCTTTCCTTGCACCCTCATAACTGCTCCTGATCTTTGCTCTGTGGAAGGAAAAAGTGATTAAATTAGATTAAACTAGATTAAATTGGATCCTGGCTGCTGCTCTGTTCTCTTCCCAAATGGGAGAGAATTGAGTGGGAAATAGGTATGGTAGGACAAACAAGGGTGATAAGAGACCTCAGATGGCTTCTGGAAAAGTAATAACTGTTCACAGCTTTGTTAGGGATGACTTCTGAGACCGTGGAGCAGAAGTGATCCTTCTGAGGTTCTTAAGTTTCTTTGTAGCCTGTTGCCTAACCCAAAAAAAAAGAGAAACCTGTGCAGTCTAAGAGTACATATTTCTGATTTGTTTCTGTCCCCATTTCTGGTCGCCACGTTCAACAGGATGCAGAGGTCTCAAAGATATAATACTCCTACAAATTTAATGGCATGAAACAGCCAGGTAGGGGACAAATACACCTTTCAGCATCTCCCTAATGGAAAGGCAATGGTACGACCTATAATAATGTGTACCTGTGAGGTACATCTACCTTGACCTTTAAATGTAATTATAATAAAACAACTCTGTACACCCCTGGACAGATAAAAGCACAAGATAAAACCTATAATGAAGGTATAGCTACAGTAAAAAAAATTATCCACTGCAGACATAGGGTGTAACATAATGAGAGACTGGAAGAGGGCCAGAGAAAACTGCCCTCTCCCTTCCCCACTCGTGCAGAATGCAGAAGGACCCTTAATGACCACAGAGTGGTTGGGTCTCTGTCTTACATCTCATTTGAAAGGCCATCTTCCACAATTAGCCACCTATTACCGCTGGTTAATTGACATCTAAAAGACATCAGGCTTGCAGTTAGAGCAAAAAGTCAATTAATGGCTCCTAGCTTTGCTCCAGCCAGCGTTAAAGTGCAGGAGTAACCACCAGCCCAGTGAGAGGTTGATTTCTTCCAGGTCCCCAGGCCACTGCTGACTGCTCCCTCCCCTTCTTCCCTGATAGTATCAACCAATATGATTGATGCTGAATGGCTGTGGTTTCCTGATATTGATAGGTTTCCTCTTGACTTGCAAGGGATTTCTCCTTCCAGCAGGGACCTCTTCAACAGCAACACAACAGAAGCATTTCCTGGGGATTAGGCACTTCAGTCCTCAAGGGTTTCAATCCTCAAGGGTTGCACTGAGGCCCTCCAAGCACTCGGTCTGGAGGGCAGAGTGGCATCAGAAAGTCACCCTGGGGAGGCAGTTAGTGGCTCCAGCTTGTTCTTCTGGTGGTGGATATGATCAGCGTGAAACTGCGAGCAGAAGGCAGATGATGTGGAAAAGGTTGGATATCAGCTCTGCTCAGAGTAGCAGTAGAGCAGAAAAGAAACCTTAAAACAAGAGCAGGAAGACAGACTATTCCCCACGCACAGCAGCTTCTTGATGCTGCTGACAGACCACTTACCCCTGTCACCACATCAGGGGCACATCTTCCTGAGGAGGGCAGGAAAACATCCAGACAGACTGCAGAATCTGGGAGACAGAGGGAAAATCTGCCTGGTTTTGGTGAAGCAAATCATTCCATCAGGCTGCTGTGCTCAGGAAGCCTCATTTCCACATGGACTGGCACCCTCTGTTTGAGTGATGCCAGCATCTCAGAAACTGAAATTTCCAGCCAAATCTTTTCCAGTGGTGGGACCCCTGTGATGTGCTCAATCCCATGTGGCTTCTAAAGGGGAAACTCCTTTTGCAAGCTTTCCCTCAGAGCAAAGGTAGACTTGTGTCCTTTATTTGACTGCCAGTTGCCTCCAAACTTGTCAGAACTCCACCCTCCCAAGGACATTAACTCAGCATCACACGTGGCAGGAGCTGGTCAGAAACAAAGAAGAAGCTGTTGAGGCTGAAAGGAGGGCACACAAGTAGACATTGGAGTAGAAAGGATTCATAAATCTTGTTGTGAACACACAGGTTCTTGTTTTCCCATCACAATTTGAGTTAATTTCCTTTTGACAATTCGGACAGTCTAACCATGGACCTCTAAAGTGCAGTGCTGCTCAGTTTTGGGCAGGATTTTCTCTGTCTATAGCCTACTTCCCTAAAAAAAAAAGCCTTGGAGAAGTTCACATGATTTTGGATTTGCTTTTGGAGACAGGGATACACATGAGGAACAAGGGGGTAAAGTGGTCTCAGTTAGGTCTTCACTAGGAGATCAATCCAGGCCTGGCTCAGGCTGGAGAACAGTCTTGGCATCTTTTTATGTGTCATCTCACACTCTCAGAGAATGCCCAGGCCTGGTTATGGGATGAGAATGGGTCAAGAACTGTCCCTGGAGATTTGCCTAACATTTCTTGTTGAAGTGCTACCTGTTTTAGCAAAGGAAGACCTTACAGGCTCCACTGGTCACGTTGAGTTTGCCTAAGCCTGAGCAATTAATGTCATCTGAGACTCCCTGTGGTAACCAGTTCATCCCCATGGGACTGGCATGTATGATACTGGATCCACTGGTGATCTGAGCCCTTCAGAAACAAAGGCTGCAAGCCCGTGGGATACTTCTGGGCATCTCAAATAACAAAGACATATGACTCACACGGAGACACTTGTAAGTAGACACCTAAATTCAGGTACTTTGATCAGTGGAGGTGTGTCCTAGCCCTCCTTTAGAGCATGGGAATAGCCACCATCACTCAGAGGTGGCTGTTATCAAGTAACATGAACTCTTTCCAGGATAACACAAGAATGGCCACGTTGGCTCAGGCTGCTGAACAGTTTACCACAGTATTGTGTCTCCAGTCATGACCAGCAGAGGTAAATATAAGAACAGAGCACATCAGAGTGACCAATCTTCAAATTTAAATCTTCAAAGTGGTTTATGAGCTCCTGAAACCTAAATAAAGTTACTTTTTCTCCTTACTTTTGCACTAAAGGTCAACAACAGCCTTTTTTTTTCCCCACAGCATCTTACAAAGCATGTGCATTGAGTTCCTTGTCCACTCTGCACTGGCCCATGCAATGCTGTCACCCCTCTGTAGGACCAGGGTGAAGATCACACCCATCACACCTTGTGATGACAACGAGCCAACTTCTTCCACTTCTCAGTTGGTTGTACCACTGTGATGCATCCACAGCATTTCTATTCTGGTTGCAGTTTTGCTCCTGAACTAAAATGGTCACCAGGTGTTCAAAAGCTGTCCCTCTTCCTTTTTTTTTCCCAAGGTCTTTTTCTCCATCAAGATGCAGATGCCCAGAATCCCTGCTGCTTGACTCTGGTCATGGGAAGGACACAAACTCCACTCCCTGTTTCTTTTTTGTTTTTTTTTTTTTCTGGAAAGGTAAATGAAGATAAACAAATCAATAAACAGTAGCAGCTGGTGAGCTGCCTTCACCCATAAGATGCAATAATTTCTGTGTATTATTAAAAACCAAACACAAGGTGAACGTCAGCGAAGAATCCCAAGGCAAACAACAACAACAAAGCCAAATCTTTGGTTTGCACCTTTTCCACTGGGGAAGCCACCACTCAGATTGATAGCACTTTAAATTGGGTTGGTCATGGTTGAGGAAGAATTTTAAATGGGATCAATTTGTTGTTTTCCTCTGAAAGACAGTCTCTGCTCCTAGAACAGCTCCTCTGATGGAAAGGAAAAATAAACTCAGCATGAGAATTCTCCCTATGAATAAGATATTGAGGAAGAAATAAGGTTGGGAATTTTGGTTCAGGTGGGTGGTTTTGCATCTTTTTTTATTTTATTATGGGATATGGATCATCTTTTTTTGCATTAGACCTCTATATTATTTGATTATGGAGCATGGACCACCTTTTTTTGCATTAGACCTTTAGGATAATGGAGGGTTTTATGGAGGGGAGTATAAAGAAATAGCTTTATGTGCCAAATACAGAGGAAACAGTGAGATTGGCTAATTTTGGCACTTCTTTCCACTGTGATTCACATCAGCTGTCTCTGACCAGCACCATTTTGTCTGTGGTGGATTCCCTTAAAAAGAGGCAGGGCTGAGAACACAACCAGACTGCCTGGCAGCAGGCTTAGATGTCACTTCAGTTTTTCCTATTTGAGAGAAACCACACTGCAATAGCCATCATTAATAATTAGTGTTCTTAATCTAATTATCATCCTCTCTCTTTCAGATGTCTCAAAACATTTGAAAAGGCTGTCATCAGAAACATGTTCTGGATTCTGCTGGTGGGAATTGAGAGGTGACTGCTTTGTAGTAAGAAGAGCCCTAAATGTTTGGAACCACAGTAATAACTTCACTGTTCAAGCTTTTTTTTAGCTTCTTTTCTCACTAAAACATGGATTAATTTTCTTTTTTTTAAGCAGCAAGGTCAAAAGACCCTTTTTTATTTACCAATATATTTATGGGTTGAGTTAGAGAGAAACTCATCCAGTGTTGTAGAAGTTTTAAAGGACTTGCCATATAAATCCTTTATATACTGCTGAAGAAACTGGGGTGACTTGAACTTTAGGCCAGCCTAGCTACAAGCACAGCTTTTCTGATGAGGATTTTGAGCA
This sequence comes from Merops nubicus, assembly GCF_000691845.1. Lineage (NCBI taxonomy): Eukaryota > Metazoa > Chordata > Aves > Coraciiformes > Meropidae > Merops > Merops nubicus. The sequence goes on along the minus strand of NW_008583806.1, from coordinate 2,926 downwards.
GGGCAGATTTTCCTGGCTCATCTCCATGTGAGGGCTCCTGAATAATGGAGAGGCTGGCTGGTCACCTAGCGGTAGCCAGAGATTTGGATTTAATTCTTTTCCTAGCAATGCTATCTGTGGGACTTGGCTGTGTTTTGTGTTGGTTCCCTGGGGATGGATTTTTTCTCAGAGGATGAATGCATTGCAGATGGGTTGTGGCATGACAGAAGGCTTAAAAATACAGACAAACTATCTGTTGGAAGTAAATTCGGTTTCGGTCTGAAATGTTGTTTGTAAAACTTAGTGGTTCTCTCCAGTGAAAATAAATCATTTCTCTCTGAAAGATTGTGGTCACCACTCCCAGCCCACCCAGGTTTCCATGGCAGAGTCTCTGCTAGGCAGTGAGTGAAGGCCAAGACCCAGCTGGGACCTCTCTTCCCCCACATTCCCTTGTCATCCAGGAGGGTCACTTAAATCTGACGTGACTTCTGAGTGAATTATCTCATCATTACCAATAATCCTATTTGCTAGATGGGGCTGCCTCAGGAATAGCCCCCCATGGACTATTTCCCCATCTCTGTCTCTTCCATGTATCTTCTGCTAATGACAAGCACTCCATTTGGAGCTCACTTTCACATCAGCCTGATGGATGCGACGTGCAAATTGCCAACTGGGGTCACGTCATCCTCTTCCCCACCAGAAGAGAGGACTGCACTGTTTTCCAGATGAAAATACAACGTTGAGTTGCTTTTTTTCACTCTGATGCTGTACAGTTAGCCTGCTCTTAAATGTTAACAGGTCATGGGTTTGGACTGGTGGGTTAGATCCTGAATGCCCAGCACCCCTATTTGGCTAATTCTGCATCTCTGTGGTGTGCTGCTAAAACCTTTCCATGATGCTATGTCCTCCTGAACCCTTGCTACTGGTATGGTATGGCTTGCAGTGTCAGGATTGACCTCACCTGGAGTCCTGTGTCCAGCTCTGGAGCCCCCAGCACCAGAAGGACGTGGAGCTGTTTGAGCATGTTCAGAAGAGAGACACAAAAATGCCCCGAGGGCTGGAGCAGCTCTGCTGTGAGGACAGGCTGAGGGAGTTGGGGTGCTCAGCCTGGAGAAGAGGAGGCTCTGGGGGGACCTTATAGTGACCTTCCAGTACCTGAGAGGGGCTACAGGAAAGCAGGGGAGGGACTGTTCACAAGGGTTTGGAGTGACAGGACAAGGGGGAATGGCTTTAAGCTAGAAAAGGGCAGATTTAAGTTAGATATCAGGAAAGAGTTCTTCAATATGAGGGTGATAGATCCTTGGAATAGGTTGCCCAGACAGGTGGTGGAGGCCTCATCCCTGAAGACATTCAAGATCAGGCTGGATGAAGCTCTGAGCAGCTTGATCTAGTTGGAGATGTCCCTGCTTATGGTGGGGGGGTTGGACTAGATGACCTTTGGAGGTCCCTTCCAGCCCAGACACTCTGTGATTCTATGATTGAGCTCCCTTGTATCTAACAAAAAGGCTACACTGCATCAAAACAACTTGCTGAGAATAGTCCCCAAGTGCACTACCCCTTGAGTGCCAACCTATTCGATGTCTAGGACTGGGTTATTCATCATGAGCCAAAAATCAACAAGCCTACCAACAATTAAACCATGAGGACACCCAAAGAACATGGCTGTGGTCCATTCCTAAACAAAGAGAGCCAGATGCTTTGTCAGAGCTGTTGAAAAGCTCATAAATGGCACGGTGGGAGTGGAACTCACAATAAGGCTTCTAAGATTAAGTTTAGCAACAAGAGCCATGTCCAGCCAGCTCATTGCTGGCCATGTTCTTTACCAACATGAGGATGTGTCCCTACTGTGGCCACTGCTCTGGCAGGGAGGTGCACATGCTTGATTTAAATGAACCAGTTACTCCAGCCACAGCAGCATGGGGTCAGCTTTCTGTTTTTCAGCTTATGCCAAGATTCGTGTTGTTGAAGATAAAGTGTCACTTTATAATGTAAAAGACACAGAGAAATCCTGTTCCTGGCTCACAGGAAGACACCTGCATTCTTGCCTTGGGATCTGTAGCAGCACTGAAGTGTGTGAAGACACATGCACATCCTGCCTACAAGTGTGCAGGCTCTTTAATTAACTCTTTTGAGGGTTCCTGAGAGACATAAAATCCCCCTACAATAATGGAACTTATTCAGTATTTAATTGGACACTAATAATTAAAATATACCTTCTTCCAGCCCAAACCTACTGAGCTCACATTAGCTGCCATCTTAATTATCAAGCCACATTGATCACTTCATTTCCATGGTCCTTGCTTTGTGGGAGGCAGAGAAAGGGTGTGAAATATGGCAATGTTCTAAGATTTAGGGGAAAATATGTCCTTGCAGGTCATGGGAACAGGCATCCAGCACCACTTGGGTTTATTCTCTGAGTTTTCCTGCCTTGTGCTCTACACCTTGTATCCAAAGAATGATGCAAAATATCAGGGAGCCCTTTGCTGTAACACGAAGAGAAGAGCAGCCAGATCTTCTGCTGGTGTAACCTTTACCTAGCAGACTAACAGCTTAGGAACATGGACAGAGCTTTTATTGTTGATGATATGTTGTTGTTTGTTCTGTTTGTTTGGGTTTTTTGTTTGTTTCAGAAGCATTTGGAGAGCTTCTTATATGGTATTGTCAGATCAACACTTGTGATAAGCCCATTTTCAGAAGAAATATCAGACCAGTGAGCTGAAGAAATCAAATATTATTTCTAAGGAGGAAGCCCAACAGGGAGATTCTTGCTATGAACATCTGGGGGAAGACTGAAACATTCAGGAGGGAACACAAAAACTCAAGATGTGCAAACTCAGTGCCTGGGGATTCCTGTAAAATCAATAGGAGCTGGACTAGCCTTGTAGTTGTTTGTCTGAGAGAGCTGGAATGATGTACTATAATTATAATAATAATAATTATTATTATT
>NW_008583805.1:0-9522 GCF_000691845.1 Merops nubicus | reverse complement strand
AAAAAAAAAACCCTGCAGTTGGCAAAGGTATGTGGACTGTAGAGCTCGGTGTAATCCACTTGTGTGGTAATAAAGTGATTACTGACCAAGCATGTTAAGTTCTGATAATGAAACACTTCCCTTTAGGGCAAGTTTTTGGATGCATGTGGGTGGACTGGGAAGAACACTCAGACATGGGCTTTCAAGAAGGGGCCTAATGCAACTGGCTCCAGAACAGCTCCACTGAAAACATGGCTCTGACAGAGCCCTTGCAGCTGCAGCACAGCTGTTCAGTTTCTGTTCTGGCATTTGAGATAAAGCACTCACAACTGCCTTCCTAGCCTGCAGTATATTTGGGGCATCAAAAAGGGAAATAAGTCCTATATTTACCTGTTGGAACTAGGTACATCATCTTGCCCTACCTCTGCTTTCTGGTAAACGTTCCCACTTCCCAAAACTGAGGGGGGTAAAACAAAGAGCAAGCACAATTATACAAACCAAAGGAGAGTCCCAAATGTTAGAGTATGCTTAGATTGCCTTGCAGCTCTGGCTTAAATCCAGGAAGGGGGACCTTTGCCATTTTACCAAACTAAATGCTTTGTAAGACCTTGGCTTAAGTTTAAACATTAATCGGAGCACTAAATTATACCTGACTGTCCTGCACTGGGAAACAGCAAGTTTCCAGCACCAGTCCTACTATTCAGACATGGAACAACAAGCTGGTCTTTCAAACTCCCACAGCTGCCCCCAAATCATGTCATGCAGTAAGCTTCCTGAATGAGACTGAGGATGGCTTTCAGAGAAACTGTACAGAGATCTAAGATGTGCTTGAATGCCCTGTAAGAAAGAAATTGCATACCAGGTTACTCCATTTGCCTGTACACAGTTCTCTCTTGTCCTTTTGTCATAGAATCGTGCTGGTTAGAAAAGACCTTTAAGATCATTGAGTCCAACCATTAACCCAAAATTACCCAGTCCACCACTAAACCCTGTCCTTAAGCACCTCATCTACACATCCTCTAAATACCTCCAGTGACTCAAGCACTTTCCTGGGCAGCCTGTTCGAGTTCTTGACAATCCTTTTGGTGAAGAAATTTTTCCTAGCATCCAATCTAAATCTCCCCCAGTACACTTTGGGTATTTCCTCTTGTCCTATCACTTGTGACTTGGGAGAAGAGACCAACCCCCACCTCGCTACAACCTCCTTTTGGGTAGTTGTAGTGAGTGAGGAGTTTGCCCCTGAGCCTCCTTTTCTCCAAGCTAAACAACCCCAGTTCCCTCAGCTGCTCCTCATAAGGCTTGTTCTCTAGACCCCCACCAGCTTTGTTGCCCATCTTTGGACATGCTCCAGCACCTCAGCATTTTTCTTGTAGCAAGGTACCCAAAACTGAACGGAGGATTTGAGGTGCAGGCTCACAAGTGCTGAATACAGGGAGACAATCACCTCCCTTGGCCTGCTGGCCACACTGCCTCTGATATCTATGTAGCACTTGACATAGATGTCATCAAGCCTTCAGGATTGGTTTGTTTTGGGGGTTGTTTTTTTATTGTTTGTTTTGTTTTGTTTTTTAAATACATTTAGAAGAGAAGCAAACAAAGGGATAGAATTGTGCAGAGAACACAGTTTGTGTTTATAGCTTTACATTGCTATGATGAAAAAGATGCAGCATCACCTCACAAAAGGCATCTTTAGTCCTCCCTTATTTCTTGCAAGTTCACCTGAACTCAATCTGGCATTTTTAGGATGATTTACCAGAACAAGCCATGCTTCATCGGGCTGTTTGTCAACAAAAGCCACTAACTGACATTAATGAAAAGAGAATTTGCTGTCATGGGTCACTGGGTTTGACTTCAGTGGTGGTTCTGCTTGCCTCCCTCAGATGGAAGTGGGGAGTATCCAGAACACTATGATTGGGATGCTGGACAAGCAGAAGGAGCTCGATGCCAAAGTTAAGGCTGTAAAAAACAGCGTTACAGTAAGTATGGTATAACTATTTCAAGTGGTGTTTGTTGATTCAAACATGTTGAAAAGCTTTCAATACATAAAATAAGCTCTTCTAAAATGAAAAGTGAAAATAAGGTAGTGGTTTGGTTTTCGACTCTATCACCAGTGACTGACTGAAAATAGAAAGTTATTATCTCTCAGTACCACTACAGTACAAATTGGGATTTTACTGGTTTAGCAAAATAAAGCTTCTTCTGCTTAAGTTTTAGCAACAAAACCATTTTACTCATCTGAAATATTAGCAACCAAGGGAAAGCTCTTCAGAAGTCATATAATGACCATTTTGTTAACTAGATTTTTAGGTAACATATAGATGTTTGTCTTAACATACTGTCATGACAGAAGGCTTTTCTCCAGCCACTGCCTATGAATTTGAAAGTTTGTTTAAAATGCTGTGTGCTGTTTGAAGTTTTTCCACTGTAGCCTAGGTTCTCCTAAATTCTGTGAAGTTATACAGCTAGACAGTGAGGGCTTTTCCATATTTTATAATTATCAAGTTTTATTTAGTTGAGAAGAGAGGGAGGGTGAATAGAAGGTGAAGTTTAGGCTTATCATTCTTGTTAGGGTGTTTGAGGAGAAAGCATTGCTGTAAAACTGGACTTCATCTCTGTAAATGGCTGGTGCCAGGCAGTTCCTCATCAGAGGTAGTCTTGCATTACACAAAAGTTTGGAATGATTGTGACCACTTTAATTTGTGCTATCTAGGATGTGGAGCAAGACATCAAGACATTAGAGGATATGCAAGATGAGTATGACTTCAAATGCAAAACCATGCAGAATAGAGGTGAGTGATTTATCAAGGACATACCTTATTGCATACAGTTTGTAAGGTTAAACTGCTGTCTTATGTCAGGAAACTAAACCTAACAGGATGCAGCCAAATTTACTGGTGATGTCCTTCCTTTATTTATTCTGCTTTATGCTGAAACCCAAATTGTTGAAAATGCATTTTCTGCATCTGCCTGTTTTTACAAGAAGAAAGAGAGCCTCTTTTCTTTTCCATGCAGTGTTCCTTTGTCCTTCACATCCTTTTTCTACTAGATACAGCAAACTATATATAATGTTTCCCTGAGGCAGAAGGAACCTCTAACAAAGTCAGCAGGCAGCAGAGGTAGTAGCTAGGGCTGTGTTGGATCCATCAGCCTCGACTACCCTCAGGAGGCTGTAAACATCCTCCCTTGAGCCAACAGCTAACTTCCTCTGCCAGGTTAAGTAATAAGAATGATTCATGTTGAAAGTCAGCACGAGAACAAATTGCTCAGTGTGCATCTTTACACAGTATAATAACAATTTTAAATCAGATTTGTGCTCTGAAAAGACAAGCACACTCACATCTCAGTTGCTTCACTGAGATAGGGGCTTTTCAGTACATTAGTGCTTTAAGCATAGACTCTGTCCTTTCAGAAGGGTAAAGGAAAAATAAAAAAAAATTAAAATCTAGGAGGCAGTAAGTATTTCCTCCCTTAAGCATTAAAGATATACTTGATATTATTCAGGCGGGTCCCTTCGTCCCCACAGTGTTTCCCCTTCTCATACTTCCCTGTTCTTACAAGGTCATGACCTGTTGCACTCCTTCTGCCTCACCTTCACAGTTTGGACTTATTTTACAGAGCATGAGTCCAATGGTATGTCACAGGAGGAATATAAGAAAGAACAGATGAATCTCAACAAGATGTACTTATCACTTGACCTCAAGAGAAAGGTAACACTCTAGTTTTCTTTCTGAAGGCAACAGCACTTCATTGCAAACACATTTGTTTTATCTAATTTATGTCAACCCAATGACAAGAAAACTTTTCTACTACTATCAGTTGAACTGAGGTTTAGTTCTTTCCATCCTGACTGAAAATCTAGAATCTCTGAAAGCAATTAAGTTTCTCTTCTAGCAACCCTTATCAAACTGTCAGGCAAAACTAGAAGAGCAGTGAGAGGGAAAAGTGTCATATCAATAGTCATGTCCTTGAGGAAAATCCAATTTAAAAATGGGCAGCTTTATTAGAGTTAAACATGCTCACTCTTGTTGCAGTGCACAAATCTGGGAGTGATCCCAGATACACACTTGGGATGTACATGGATGTGAGACACTGGCTTTGCACAGTTTAGTGATGCTGAGTGTGCATTGTTTCTAGCTAAAAAGAAGCAGGCTTTTTAGAAAACATCCTCTGTTGACAGAAACTATTACTGTGAGGTCCTTGCAGGGTTTTACAAGACAGATTGCATTAACAGTACTTAGTTTTCCTGTATCAAATATTTTTTCATAAACAGTAATTTAACATTCTCTACAGGAAGTGGTAAACAAGATAGTGCAGCTGCTGCATGCCACAGAGCACACCCAGAGTGCTCTTATTAATGAGGAGCTGGTGGAGTGGAAACACAGACAACAGACTGCATGCATTGGTGGCCCACCCAACGCCTGTCTTGACCAGCTACAGAACTGGTAAGTCTTTAGCCAAGGACTGTATTGGACAGGGAAGTGTTACAAAGAAACACCAGATCTGTGCAATACACTGATGGTTTATATTGTGTGTTTTCATTCTGTCACAGCATACCTACATTTCATTCATTTTATTACCTCACCACATTGCCAACGAGCAACAAGTGTTCTCTGTGCAGTGCCTAGTCCTTAGGGACAGTCACCTGGCTGCTGTCTCAGCATTGGTACAATACAACAACATGCTAAAAGTAATCAGATGGTGTAATTGTAGGTTCACCATTGTTGCTGAAAGTCTACAGCAGGTTCGTCAGCAGCTGAAAAAGCTTGAGGAGCTGGAGCAGAAGTTCACCTACGACTCTGATCCCATCACAAAAAATAAACAAGTTCTGCAGGACCGAACATACAGTCTTTTCAAACAGCTCATCCAGAGGTAACAGACAAGAAGGGTCTCTGTGTTTGTGTGAATAAATGGATGGAGAGCACCTTCCCTTCTGCTCCCTCAGTACTTCCTGCATGCTAACTGTATTTTCTGAGGCTTTCCCAAGTTTGTCACAAATACTGACAAAAAAAAATGTGCTGCAGAGGACTTGAATCTAGGAGGTAAGAGCAGGGGCTTAGATACAGTACAATAGGTAACACCCTGCTGTGGGAGGCTAGAACCCAGGTTTCCAAGGTCCTGTTCAGAAACTTTGACCACTAATCTTCAACTGGAAAACACAGGCACTGCTTTTCAGCAGAGCTAAGGCAGTGAGAAAGAGCTGGAGAAATACAGCTGCTCTTCTGTTACTTTGCAGGAAGGAAAAGTCTCCATGCTGCCTAGGACCTGATAACAGTAGAAATACTTCAGGATTTATGTCTACACAGCACAGTGCCACACAACAGGTGCCCTAGATGACAACAGTCTGGGGCGTACCAGAACAAGTTAGACTCATGAGTTAGCTTTGTAGGGGTCACTAGTCCTCATCAAATCCCCAGATAGCTTATCTAGCTCTTGGGCATGTGTTGTTACATAGTAATGTCACTGTAAGAATTTAGGAAGTGCAGGAAATGGCAAACCAAGCAGCACCCCTCACTTGGGTTATGGTAGTTCCATCACAGTGTTTACATGCTGTGTGATTTCAGAGAATGACAAGGCAGCAGTCTCCCTCCAGCCGTTAATGTAGTTAGGAAAAGCCAACCCTTAGGAAATCACTTGCAGTGTTTCTTGCCCCATTGACACATACGAAAGATACCAACAGACCTCTGTGTAGAATGAAACAGAATGATAAATCAGAAGTGCCTTTAATCTGTTCTTTCCATAGCTCCTTTGTGGTAGAGAGACAGCCTTGCATGCCAACACATCCTCAGAGACCATTAGTCCTGAAGACTGGAGTACAGTTTACTGTAAAGCTGAGGTATGATTTTCCCCTTTACCCCTTGTTTTGTGATAAGCCTTTGCTGTCATTGGCTTCCTACAGCTGAGAGGATTGCACATCTTGCACTGCAGCCCAAGTGCTAAGGCCAGGAGGAGGAAAGTGCCACATGGGAGGGGGACATCTTCTAGCAGAGTTCAACACTCATTCACCTTTTACCAGAAATGAGGGGTATTAAGTGTAGAAGAAACAACCAAGCAGCAGAGACACATGCAGACCACTTTGTCATGGAAAACAATAACTCAGTTGCCCATCTGGCTGTCTCTAAATGCTGTCTTGTGTCGTGCACACTTGGAGCCTGCATGTGGCCCTGTGTTGTGCAGCTTAAATATATCTGTGATAAACCATGTGGTAGAAGAGAACCTGTCTTTTGCAATTGCAGCCATTTAAAAGAAAATTTTTCTCTTTCCAGATTGCTGGTGAAATTGCAGGAACTGAACTACAACTTGAAAGTCAAAGTTTTTTTTGATAAGTATGTTGCATTTTTATCATCTCTGTGTATGTCAATGGTAAGCAGTCCCTGCATTCAGAAACTCAAAAGGCAGTCAGATTTTAAAGTGTTGAGTTGGCCAGGAGCAGGCTGGCTCTTTGTGGCAGCAGGTACATCTGCCTTTCTTCTTCCCTATGCCCTTGCTGTAAATTTCTCTAGTCATGCCTTTTTTTTGGGTAGCCTCTAGTGAGGAATCTAGCTATCCTAAAGCTCTCTTTGAATTACAGGTATAAAAAGTCTACCTTTAACATATAATATATTCCTGAATTAGTGAAAAAAAAACACAGTAACCTAAACAAACTGACCAGTCTTTTGTAAGCAAGGTCAGTTTTTTCTTTTATAAGCAGTACAGTTCAGAGGAATTTAGCACTTAAAGGGCAGGGAAAGAAATGCAACAGGCTCTCTACAATAATGATAGTGGCTGTGCCTTTAAGAAAGCATGTGGGGTTTTGTCTTCCCCTTCAACTCTTTAGGGGCTATTCTGTTCACTTGGAACAGCTCTGGGATCCAAAAACTTGAATAGAATGAGGAAAAAGGAAAAAAAAATTCTTACATGGATCTGGGTTCTGATGCTTTGGAAAGTGCACCAGAGACAATGCAACTCAGTAAAATCCCAAATTGTGGGAAGACAGATCCAAGTGATACAGTAGTTTATTCAACAAATTGTATATTTTGAAAGCAGATTTAGAATGACAGGACTAGGTAATTTTTTCTCAGAGCAAGAATTAAAACCTTTGTAATAAAAGACTTGGATTAAAAAGCCCCCATAGCAAAATTTAAACCTCAGTAAAAGACAGGCTTGTGTAGCACAATTTGACTGCTTGAAGCAATTGCCTCCTCTCTTACCCAAGATTTTGCAGAAGCTACTAAACAAAACATGCACATTTTCTGTCTGTGACAGAATCTTTAAAATATTTGTCTTTTTTTTTGACAGGGATATAAGTGAGAAGAACTCAGTCAAAGGGTATGTGGCATCACAGTTTGATATATTAATGTTGAGTTCTTTCAATGAATGTAAGACTTAGTTCTTTCCTCTCTCTTTGTGAAGGTTCAGGAAATTTAATATTTTGGGAACAAACACAAAAGTAATGAACATGGAAGAATCTACTAATGGAAGTCTAGCAGCAGAATTCAGGCACTTGGTAGGGTTTGGTTTTTTTTCTTCTATTGACACATCCATTTAATTTTGTGAGTAGAGGGTGTGGTAGGAAGGAGACATTGCATTTGTTATTGAAGTCATTGTGTACTTTTGTGTAAGAGGAACTGTGATCCTCTCACTTTCTTCATTCTGCCTTTTTTGAAGTCTTTAGCCCCTTTCAACTGAAATGCTATTGCTTTTGTCACTGAAATAGGGCCAGAAATGCAAACAGTATTATCTGCTGCCATACACTTTATATTGCAATGAGATCTTTGGAAGAGGAAGCAAAAGCAGCCTAGAAATGCTGTTTGGGGCCTCTCAGAGGAAGGTCCATTGGTAGGAAAGCATGGAGTAGTTTAAAAGAACTTTGAGTCTGGAAGATTAAAGTTGTCTAGGATTGGGCAGCTAAAAGAAATTCAGCACCTTCAGCAGACTACACAACACTTTTGATCTGCAGATTGTGAAATGCCATATTGGTTCCATCATTACAGCAGGAAAGGAGAGACACAGGTCCTGAACCAGTGAACATGGAAATCTCCCTTCACTGTCCAGGACAGACACTGTCTGGAGTCAGTTGCCCAGTTCTGAGGGGTACTGTGAGAAATCAGCATTTCATCTGGTCCTTCCTCATTTCTTGCAAGGCCTCTGGCATAAGCCATCGTAACAAAACTTTTTTGTATGAAAGAGTACCAGTTACCTCCAGTTTCATCCTTCAACTTCCACAGCTTAGAACCAACTCAAATCAGACACTAGTCCAGCAAGTCCATCCTCTACCACTTTCATTTGTAGATGAGAAGTGACACGGATTTTTTTTTTGTTCTTTTGCAGCAATTGAAAGAACAGAAAAATGCAGGAAACAGAACAAATGAGGTAAGTAGCACTGACCTTGTCTGCAAAGCTTTTGCATAATGTGGAAAAGGCATTCAGGCATTTAAGACAATGCTCTGCTCAGCCCCATAAAGAAACACACAAGGTGACAGGTCAACAGGAGTTCAGTGTTTCTAGGAAATTACCTTTTTAGGAGGTGTCTACAAATGACAGCTGCCAGAGAGGTGTCCCTCTGGACTCTCTCTCTCTCTGGGATCTAGCTTTAATGGGACTTCCTGTCAAGGACAGAATTTTCTATGGCATTAGGTAGGAGCCAAAAAAAAAAAAACACCCCAAAAAAACCCATTGCCTAGAGGGTACCCACGCTAACAGGCAGCTTTAGGAAGTTGGTATTGTCACTTGACTTAGAGCTGTTTCTGAGGTCTAGAGCAAGTAAACTTGGGCAGAAGAGGTTTTCCCCCTATGATAATTCCCTGTGCCTTCCCCCCAGTTGTGAGTCACTGAAAGATTTTCTTTGTGTGTTTTTTTTTTTAAAGGGTCCTCTCATTGTAACAGAAGAACTTCACTCTCTGAGCTTCGAGACACAGCTGTGCCAGCCTGGCTTGGTAATAGACCTAGAGGTATGTCTTAGATGAAACAGATGGACTTAAATTCCTCTATGTCACTCATGCTATCTAAACTTTTGAAGTATTGGGGTATCCTGAACTTTCAGTGATTTCAAAGTACATGAGTGACACTTCCCAACAGCTCTGTATAGACATGTACAGTGAGAACACTGTCAGATCTCTGGGTAAGCAAGATGTGTTTTGGAAAATGCTGAATAACCAACCATGTGTTTTAAGCTCTCCAGGTATCAGTTTCCAGTTATTTCAGAAGCAACATGCTACAAACACTACTATCAGTGCTGTCATAACTGACACTAAATGAAAGTCTTTATCAGATAAAAATCACTGAAGTCTTTCTAGAACTACTTCATACTGACATTTTCTCCTCTGCATATAAACTTCAAGTGAAAAAGTTAAGACTGGGCCAGCAGGGAGTTAGAGTGGGTTTGTGGCTCATCCAGAGGACTGCAGCAGCAGTACAGCATAGCCTGACATGTCTCCTGATGCATCTCTTTCAGACCACATCCCTTCCCATTGTTGTGATCTCAAACGTGAGCCAGCTTCCAAGTGGATGGGCTTCTATCTTGTGGTTCAACATGCTGTCCACTGATCCCAAGGTATTTGCAAAAAA
>NW_008583804.1:14772-15324 GCF_000691845.1 Merops nubicus | reverse complement strand
AGCCCTGAGCTGCTCCCACACCCCCTTAACCTCAGTCGCTGCCGATCCCCAGGGTCCTGTGGGAGCAAGGAGCTGCCTCCTGCCTGCACATCCACTCCTCCCATCCCTCGGCTGCTGTAGGGCCTCAGGAAGGACCCCCCCACCCCTACCCCACCTCATTCCAGCCAACACCCCCCTCAGAGTCCCCCTCACTGACAGTACCCCCCCACGGGCAGGGGCTCCGTGTCCCTTTGCTCCAGCTGCCAGATGAGCAACTGCATTTAAGAATTAACAGAAGTCTCCGAGCCACAGTCTGGCCCAAGGAATTGAGGGGGGATCTGTTGTGTTTGCCCCACATGCTCTCACTCACTCGTTGTGACCTTCCCTCCTGGGGCCTGGCTGCCTTAGCTCCTCCTGTGCCCTTACATCCCCGGGATCCCAGCAGCAGGACCCAAACCAACCACTTTCACTTCGTTTCCTACCCAAGCTCTTAAAATTTCCTCCTGCCACCAGCAAGCTGGTTGCAAGGCTCCACTGTACATCACCAGTGGTGACTCTGTCCCCCCAGCTCGG
>NW_008583804.1:14330-14687 GCF_000691845.1 Merops nubicus | reverse complement strand
GCCAGCACCCAGCTTGCCAGGTTGGAGGGCTCCAGCCGGGACCACTTTGTGCTAGTGCAATGATATTTTTTACTGCAATGTGTTTGTTTACCCACTCAGAAGCTGGGCACAAGCCCAGGAAGCCCCATCCCAGGGGTGCGGGGGTGTCTTGCACGATCCCGTGCCACAAATTCGGCCAAGGGCTCGAAGCTGTGCACAAAGCAGCAAGATTCAGCATCCCTCACCCAGCTCCTGCCAGCCTGGAAAGGCAACACATGGAAACCAGCCTGTGCCTTCTGCACCTGCCCCCGAGCACCCCCTCACATGCTGCCCCGGGGCACCCCGGCCAGTCCTGGAGCATCCCCGGGGCATCCCAGC
>NW_008583804.1:14074-14275 GCF_000691845.1 Merops nubicus | reverse complement strand
GCCCCTCCTGGGGCACCCCAGCCCCTCCTGGGGCTGGCACACAGCACAAGCTCCTCCTTAGCCATGGTCCACTGGAGGAAAGCCAACCCAAAATCCCAGTTCCAGCCCCGTGGCTGTAGGTCGGGGCCACGTCAGGTGAGCCAACCTTTGCCCAGACCTGCCGAGGAGGTTTTGGAGAGCCAAAAAGACCAGGGCAGAAGG
>NW_008583804.1:0-13866 GCF_000691845.1 Merops nubicus | reverse complement strand
GCACTGGCCCCCTGGCAGGTGCCCGTTGCCACAGCCCCACGTGTCCCCGTCCCCTGCGCCGTGACCCCGGGGGCATCGAGGTGCCACCTTCCCGGGCCAGGCTCAGCCTGTACAGATGTCTATTTTTCTGCAGTTCTGGTTTGGTTTTTTTTTTGGATGTTCTTTCTGGTGACCGATGTAAACTACTGGTAATTTTATGTTTTTATTTATAAATAAATTTTTTAAAACTCACTCAGCCTCTCCGAGCCCCCGGCTTGGCAGCACCAGGAGGGTTTTCAGTGGCAGTGTGGGCAGGAGGGGGCTCAGGGGCCCCTCTCCAGGGCACATCACCCCCTACACCACAATCCATTTGTCACGGCAGCCCGAGGTCCCCTCTGGGGACATCCCCCCACCTGGCCCCCTTTGTCCCCATCCCGTGTTATCTCTGCTCTGCAGCTGGGATAACCCAGGGGGGAAAAGCAGCAGCTTGGCTCTGGGAAGGAGATGATCCCACACGGGCTTCACCAGCCCCCCATGCAGGTGGGACCCGTTTTTACCCAAACCCCAGCCCCAACCGTCCCTGACCCCCAGCCCCAGAGCAGGCAGGTCCATCTCCTGAGGAGAGGCAGAGAAAACAGTCACAGAGATGGTGGAAACGCCTTCATGAAGCCAAGGACATGTTTTGACTATTTCAGCTGTTTTTCTCCAAACTGATTCACTCGGAGCCTGTTCGCGCTGCACGGATTCGGCAGTTTCACAGGTCTAAACAGCACAGGGGGAGGTTGGGGGGCAGAAAATAGGGGGAAACACCCTAACTGCAGGAAACATTACTCATCCTGACTCATCTGGCTGTGTCCATGGGGCACGTGCCCACCCCAGAGCAGGGTGGGGGGCCCAAGCCACACAGAACCTGCTCTGGGCCCTCCAAAGGGCACCCAGCACCCACCAACACCTTCCAGAGCAACCTTGGCTTTGCTCACGCTGCCCAAGGCGTGAGGGAAGTTTATTTTTAGAGCCTTTGAAACCTGCTGGGGAGGAAGGAGCTAGAAAACCATGTACAAAGGCTTTCTCCTGAGCAGCACCTTCTGTTACAGATCACCTCAGACCATTGCCTGCCCCATCTGGGGGGTGCTGCTGGCTCAGCTGAGCCCTTGCCAGGCTCATCCATGTATTGGGGTCAAGGGAGCAGTGAGGGGGAGACCCTCGAGCTGGCTGTTACCCCAGGGGACTCCCCTGCCCCACAGAGGTCACAACCCCACTGCAGATGCTGCAGCCTAGCAAAGCACACACTTACCAGGGCTGAGCAGCAGGAGCCAGGGCAGGTCCAGGAGCAAGTGCAGCATCCCTGAGGGCACACACCCCACAAGAACAGCTTCTTGATAACATCCAGGACACCCAGAAGCCAAAACCCCAGCCCAGGGGACTCTGGGCTGCTTCTGCCTTTAAATCAGGTGAGGGTCCCACCCCTTTCCCACCAACCCCCTGATGAGGAGAAGCTGTGTCCTCCCTCCAGGCAGGGCTCAGAGCATCCTCTGCCTCAGGCAGCAGCAGAAATTGGGTAGTGGGCATCACCTGACCCTTGTAGGGCTGCTCCACAAACAAACACAGCTCCTGTGCTGGGAGATTCCCAAGGATCCACCTCTCTGGTGGAGGGTGTCACTGTGCATGACAGGAGGGCTGGAAGGAGATGAGCTCTAAGGTCTGTTCCAGCCTCACCCATTCTGTGATTCTCTGAAGGCTGAGCAGGGGGGGACAGTGGGGTCCCTGCTGCAGCCCCCCTGCTTCACACCCAGGGGGAGGCATGTTCAGGAAGGAGCAGAAAGCCCTGATGACATCGGGGTGAAGCCACTCCCTGGAGATGCCCAGTGCTTCCCCCGAGCAGGATGGCATCGGTGCCAACCAGGGCTCCTGGGCAGAGGGAGCATCTGAGCACGAGGGGCACTGTTGGTTGAGGTGCTGGGGGGCAAAGCAGGAGCAGCACCATGAACTTGGGCATGTCCCCCCAGCAGCAGGTCCCCTGCCTCCCCTGGGCTTTGGGCTAGCTCTGCTCCAGCTGCCCCAGCACCAGCCGCCCTCAAACAGAAGGAGTCTGAATTAGCTGTTGAACTAATCAGCGGATGCAAATTAGCCGCGAGACGGGAGAAAGGCTCATTTGCATCTTCTTTTGACGCCCTGGTGGCGCTGCTCCCGTTTCCGGCTGCGGGGGGCAGAGTCAGACCCAAAATCTCAGCGGAGACAAGAGCAGGGCTGCCTCTGAAAGAGCAATTACAGCCAGGCCCCCGTGTGCTGGGGGGCTGAGCCGCTTTTGATGTGCAAATGACCCTCAGCAGCTCCCCCAGCAGCCTCCCCTGCCTCGCATCTGCCAGCCCCAACCGAACACCCCAGGGGCAGGGTGGGGACGTGCCCAGTGTTTGCTCTCCTCCCCTCCTGGAGCACCGACAGCTGGCGTGTGCTCCTGGCAGGGCCCGTGACATCGGCTGGTGAAGGGGGATAAGAGCCCCGGGCAGTCCTCATTAGGCACTACCGAAAAAAAGCTAAAAAAAAGCCAAGCAGAGAGCGTGTCCATGCCGGGTGGCAGCTGGGAGCTCGGGACCTGCTGTCCCCATGCTGGGAAACGGGGCTGTCTGCTCAGCATCCTGCCCAGGTCTGTGCCAGGAGCTGCTCCCTGGGCAGGGACACGGGGCTGTGAGTGGCTCACGGCTCAGCCCAGCCCGATGGCACACAGAGGGACATCCCTTCCCCCCAGACCCGAGTGCCCCTTGGCTTCCCTGACCTGTTTTCCAGCAAGGGGCTGTGTCCAGAGCTAAAGCTCGTTTTGCCATTCCTCTCTCAGAGGGCCCTGGGCCAGGCTCAGGCTCTCCCCAGCTGGGCTGCAGGACAGGGGCTGCTGCAAGCTGGGACCCCAGCCTGTGTGCCCAGGGTGACCTCGCTGCTGAGGCTGTGTCTGGAGATGTGTTTTCTCCAGGAGCAACACAGAGATTTGTGCCCTGAGCCAGAGCAGAGCAGGCTCAGGGGTGCCCCGTGGTCCCAGCAGGAGCTGGTGCCGTGAGGAGCAGCGTGGCACAGGCACCCTGGGCTCATGTGCAGGAGTCCAGGGAGCAGAAAGAGACAGGTCAGAGCTGGATGTCGCCACCAAACCTCTGCCAGACACTGAGCCTCGTTAAACCAGAGCTCCAGCAGCGAGCAAACTCAAATCAACTCCCCCAGGTAAGAGCTGGAGAGCCTCAGCAGGCTGGTTTTGTGCTGATAATCAACCTCCTCCCTTGCCCTTACAGCCTGGGCCCCCAAGCAGCACTCAAGACCTGAGCCCATCTGTGGTCAGTGCCAGGGGAGCAGCATCACCACACGTGTGGTGCTCCCAGCAGGTCAGAGAACCCCTGGAGTGGTTCTTGCACCACTGTCTGAATGTTTCCTTGAAAAAATGTTCTTTCCAGGTGAGCCAGGACCTCAAACAGCCTCAACTGCAGCCGGATGGTGCCACAGCCAGGCTCTCCTGGCACACGCTGCAGGATTGATCCCCAGCACAAAGCCACCACACTCTTCATACTCCTCCCAAACCTGTCTGCCCTGGATGAGCCATGCTGTCACTGTGCTTCAGAGCCTGCCCTGAGCCACAGGATCAACTCATTCCTTCCCCTTGGCTCCCCAGAGCTGCAAATTAGTCACACTTAATTGTGGATATTCTCCTGCTGCCTCTTGCTTTGCCCTGTAACACACACCAGGAGCTGTTATCCCCACAGGGACACTTGCAGGAATCTCCTCACTCCACACTCACCCACCCTCAGGAGTGCTTGGTCAACCTTTGTCCCCAAACCACATCACCTGCTGAAGGATTTCAGGAATTCACTGGACTTGGGCATCTGCTCTTGAAGTTATCCCTGTGCCCTAACCACAGGGTCACCCTCAAGGCAGAGGGGCTGGGACTGGGGGGGGTAAATGAGTAGAAAAACTCAAAAGCACTCATTGCAACTTTTTTTAAGCCATCAGATATGTTTTTAGGGTACTAGATCCTCCTGCCAGCACATTAAATCAAGTCTTTAAAGCTCTGTGGGACAATCAAAGCCCTTATGAGTAACGAGGGTATGGAGTTTGTGACCTACTGTCTCAGCTGGTGAGAAACAGACTGCAGGACCCAGCCTGGACATTTACATGAGGTTGGTTGGGTTTTTTTTCTAAAAAGAAAAATAAAATAAAAAAAATTAGCTAATGTCTTTACTAAAGTCCTTCACTCAAGGACTTCTGTAAAAGAAAGAGCACAAATTATAGCAGAGCACAACATTTAAAAGAAGACCTGAGACAGCCTCAGGCTTTCATCAGCCTGAACAAATGGTGGTTCCAAGGAGGTGTTGGTGTGGGTGCAGCTCAGCACCTTCAGAGACCAACAGCAACACCAGCACAAAGGTGCCCTCGTTAAGGGGCTGGGTTTGATGTGCATGTTGTTCAGCACAAGGTGTCTGGGTTTACTCCAGTCTCTGGAGTAGACCAGGAAGAACCCTGGATCTCCTGGCTTCACGCTTCTCTGTCTCTCAGCTTCTCCAGCCCCAATGCTGCACACCCAGAGCAGGGAAAACTCTGACACAGTCAATTCATGGAGCAGGACTGACATGGGGGGTTTGAGCAGAGTCATGCCCCAAGCTGGCTGTGCAGGATACCTGAACAAACCCACCCAGCTCCCCCCCAACCTTAGCAGGTGAGGAGCATTTAAACCCAACAGATACCTGAGCTCATTTTCAAGAAGACTCTTAAGGTTTCTGAGCCTCCTCTAGAGCCAACTACCCCTCAGAGGCACATGGAAGACCTGAACAAACCCACCCAGCTCCCCCCACCCTTAGCAGGTGAGGAGCATTAAAACCCAACAGATATCTGAGCTCATTTTCAAGAAGCCTCTTAAGGTTTCTGAGCCTCCTCTGGAGCCAACTACCCCTCAGAGGCACGTGGAAACAGTGGCACTGTTACCCCCAGCCTTCCTGCAAAGCCCTTCCCATGACTGCACCCAGCACCCACTCCACCAGCACGGGGCACTCGGTCCTGAAGCTGGAGGACAAATCCTGACCAGCAAAAGCAACCAGCTCCAGTTAATAACATCAGGGTGGCTCAAGAGGCTCTTGCTGCACACTTAGGAATAGAAAAGTGTTTTCAGCACGTTATGAAGTAGTTTTGTTCTTCCAAACAGGGTCCCCAGGGGCAAAGGACACCTCAGCCACTTCACCACCACAGGTTTTCAACCACAGAATCACAAGAGCTTCCGTTTTGTTCAACACCTTCCATATTTAATTTATTTATACTCTACATTAAAGTATTCTCATGCCAACACTTCCAACCTCCCATCCTTACCTCAAGAAAAATAGACTTGACACAGCTTTAGAGTGGAATGCACTGGAATAAAGTTGCTATTGAGTCCAAATTACAGAGAACACTGAACAAACCATAGAGAGAACGGCACAGAGGAGACGTGGGGGAAGCTGGAGCTGGCACACGAGTCACCTCAGCACCCTCCCAGAGGAGCACCCAAGGTGCTCGTGAGGTGCAACATGCTTTGGTTAGCTAGACCAGAGCTTGGAGTACATTAAGCTTGAGAAAGAAGCAAGCAAGCCTGCCAGCACTGGGCTCAGAGCCTCGTCAGAACCGAGCTGGAAAACCCCCCAGGGAGTTGCCCAGCCAAGCTGGCAGTGCCCAGGAACACCCAGCTCTCCTGGTTGGCCAAATCTCTGCCTGGAGTGCAAACCACACCAGTCTCCAACAGGCCCCAGTGTCACCCAGAGCACAGCTTTATAGCAGAGTTCAAAATATCCATTCACACATCACTTGCTTTCTTCTGTTGTACAAGAACACCCTTCAAAGGCTGACCTTGCCCCAGGACAACTGGGTCAGGTGTAAGAGGGTTTGGTTGGTTTTTTTTTCACATCTCATATAATCCCCATCAGTAGCAGCACAAAGCCTTGAATCACCTCCAGTTCTGCCCCTTGGGACACTACTGATCTCAGAATGCTTTAGCTGCTGGGCTGTGTCTGGCATTTCCAGAATTCAAAGAAAAAATAAAAAAGTTAAGTGGGAAACTTCCTCTCCAAACTTCAATCTAAACCTTTAATTCAATAATTAAGCTTCATGCTACCTTCATGTAGCAACCCACTGGCCTGTGACTTCTGAAAAGCCCCTTTGCTAGTGGAAAAGCCCCTACTAGTGTCCTCAGTTCAGCCAGAGCTTTAAGAATCCTAAACCACAGTTAATAATTTTGGAGTGACTTGCATTTTCCAGGCAGGTAACTTGTCATGTGCCACGCTTGCCAGAGCTCAGCCTGGTGTGCAGGCACAGCAGCAGGCCAGCCACGTGCCATCTGTTCCACCAGCAGCACAGAACTCCCTGGGACCAGACCCAGCAGATGCTCTGGACAAAGAAAGTCACATCTGCTCTTTCATGTTTTCTAAACCACGTGCTCCCCATCTGAAAGCAAAGATTTGCAATAATTTCTGGTAAGCCTCAGATACTCTCCCTTGAAATGCTTTACAAAAGGTCCAGTTCAAAAAAAAAGAACAAAAACCAAGCTTTGTGACAGCTATTGCACATTTATAAGAGCTGGCCTCAATATTTTCCTGAAGATCCAGGCTTTGGAAGAAGGGATATTTTAAAAACTGGTATCAGTGTACATTGGAACACTGGCACAAGTGTCAACTATTCCTGGTTTTAATTGTAAGGGCAACAAGTAAACACCAACACATGAAAAAGGAAAACAAACAGCATTTGACAGAGCAAGGAGTTAAGAGAGGAAGCTGTGGCTAGTGTTTTGCAGTCGAGTCTCGAGGGTAGAACTCAGCCAGTGTTGTCTGAGGAATCCTCTTCAGCATCTCCTTGGGGAAGATCCTCAGGAGCTGCCACCCGATGTCCAAGGTCTCATACACCGTGCGGTTTTCATAGGGACCTGCCAAGGCAACCACAGGCTGAGTGCCCAGGGCCTCACCACCAGGCAGATCTGAGGACCTTCTAGGTGTTCCTGCAGGCTTGTCCTCAACGCAGACACTTACCCTGAGCTATGAAGTTCTTCTCAAACTTCTGCAGGAACTCCAGGTAAAGAAGATCATCTGAAGTGAGGGCTTCCTCACCCACGACAGCCTTCATAGCCTGGACATCCTTCCCAATAGCATAGCAGGCATACTGGAGGGGCAGAAACAGAACTGCTGTCACCTTCACCATCCAGGTAACAGCTCCTGGTCAGACCCCAACAAAAAGTGGTACTGAACACTCTGTCAGTGCTTTAAAGCAGCCTCAGGACTGTTCTGGATCCCAACTGTTCCACGTGCCCTTCACAGGCTGCTTAGTAAAGGTGTATTGGAAATATGCCTCTGCTTCTCCCCAGAGGTTTTTACATACCAGCTGGTTGGACACATCTGCATGATCCTTCCTGGTCATACCCTCTCCAATAGCTGACTTCATCAGTCGAGACAAGGAGGGCAAGACATTAATAGGGGGGTAAACCTGGAGGAAAAAAAATATCCATGGATTTCAGCATAAATAATTCAACGAGTACAGAGTAACCTTAAATAAGTTCTGCCCCATGTGGCACCCACCTGCCTGTTGTGCAGCTGCCTGTCCACGTAGATTTGTCCCTCAGTGATGTATCCAGTCAAGTCAGGGATAGGATGAGTGATATCTGTGGGGGAAAAATGGTTTGACAGTTTTCAGGCCTTTTATACCCATTTTTGCAGCTAAACAACTTCTGAAGTAAAATGCCACCAGCTAGTACCCCCACATATGACTACACTCTCTTATGCAAGGATGAGAGCTGCAAGCACTCCTGAGAGAGGGCTGGGGAACAGCCCTGAAGTCTGAAAAGGACAAAGCATTCCTCCTGGCAATAGCAACAGAGAAGGCAGCCAAGAAGCACAATATTCAAAGGGAAACCTAAAGACCATGGGGCCTTCTGTCTTGCCTTGTGTCCAAAAGGCAGCTTGCCTAAAGCAGTCCTTTAAAGTGCTATGTATTAAAAACACTTGAAATAATCACTCACCATCGTTGGGCATGGTCAGAATAGGAATCTGAGTGATGGAACCATTTCTGCCTTCCACACGCCCGGCACGCTCGTATATAGTAGCCAAGTCCGTGTACATGTAGCCCGGGAAGCCACGGCGGCCAGGCACCTCCTCTCGGGCTGCTGAGACCTGGAGCAACCCACAGAAACGTTTCCAAGAAGTCAGGTCACTCATACAGACTGGCCATCTCCCCTCAGGAAGCTGCACTAGCCACCTGAAGCACCTCTTCCCCCAGGTGACAGCAGAAGCCCCCGTGCCGACACGCGTACCTCCCGCAGCGCTTCGGCGTAGGAGCTCATGTCTGTCAGGATCACCAGCACGTGCTTCTCACACTGGTAGGCCAAGAACTCTGCTGTGGTCAGAGCCAGACGTGGGGTGATGATGCGTTCGATGCTGAAATGGAACAGTGTGGTGTTATTGACAAGTGCTCTCAGGCTGCAAGGCCACAGTCTGAAGCTGCAAAGAGTTTAAAACCATCTTCAAACCCGCTACGTGCGGCAGCGGGAGCAGCAGCATTTCATGCTCTGCTCTGCTGCAAAATACCAACACAAGTGACACCTGGCAGCACACCAGTGAGGCTTCAGCTTCCAGTTTACTCTGTTCTTCTCAGCCTTCTCCCAGTCAACACAGTGGAAGTACTTACGTGGGATCATTGGCCAAATTGAGGAACAGACACACATTGTCCATGGACCCGTTCTCCTCAAAGTCTGATTTGAAGAACCGAGCAGTTTCCATGTTCACCTAAATTACAGTATTAAGGCATCAGTTCCAGGTTTTAGGTTACTACAGGTTGCATCACAACAAGGTGTCAGTGCCTCATTAATAACCCATACACAAAGGTCTCTGCATTGTGAAGCCTCCCCTACATTCCCAGCAGGAGCTATTTCTAGAATTCCAGGTTAGAGATTAAGTTTAAGATACTTTATCCTGATCAGACATATTTTGTCACAGCACTTCTGGCCATTTGGGGTTTTCAGCCAGCCAGTTTAGGGCTGTTTAGTTATGTACTTAAGACCTCCTTAGAATACTTCAGCTACTCTCAGCATTGTCTTACTTATTACTCAAGCATTATTTTCCTCTGACAATAGCGACTTACACCCATAGCAGCAAACACGATGGCAAAGTTTTCTTCAGTGTAGTCCATCACATCTTTAGATTTCTTCACTAAGCCAGCCTGGCGACAGATCTGAGCTGCAATCTAAGGGAAAAATGCTTCAGTCCACCTGTGGATTTGACTCTATTGTGGAGATGAGAATTTAACTTAGTTTACTTTCTAACCTCAGTGAAACGCAAGCCACTAACTGTTCAGAGTAACTCTGAGTGCTCACCTCATTGTGGGGCAAGCCAGCAGCTGAGAATATGGGAATTTTCTGTCCCCTGGCAATGCTGTTCATCCCATCTATAGCAGAAATGCCAGTCTGAATCATTTCTTCTGGATAGATACGACACTGAGGATTGATTGGCTGACCTGTTGTATGTTTTAAGAGAACACAAGTTATTCCACAGACACATCTGAAGCTTCATCAAACTACCACACACATATTTAAAAATAAGATTAAACTGCCCATAACAGCAAGATCCCATGCTCAAAACCAAATCTGCTGTAACATTTAGAAACCAGAAACACCAGATTTGTCTTTAACTCCCTAACAGAAATGGATTAACCACATACCCATTATGTCAAGGAAATCTTCAGCCAAAACAATGGGGCCTCTGTCTATAGGTTTTCCTGATCCATTAAATACTCTGCCTACAAGAAAGAGCAATAAAATCAAAATGTAAATTACTGTGAAAATAAGTTAGCATGTGATAAATCTTTTCATTCTTCAAAGCAAGATGCAAGGACTCACCAAGCATATCCTCAGAGACTGGGGTTCGAAGAATGTCCCCAGTAAACTCACAAGAGGTTTTCTTAGCATCAATACCTGAAGTTCCTTCAAATACCTATAAATATATCAGAAAAAAAAAATACAGGAGTGAGGAGAAAGGAATGAGTCTTGTGCTTTACAAAACAACACCCCAGAATACTGCTACACAGCTTCAGAACCTGAAGGGCAGAGAAGCAAGGCTGCCCTCTGTGAGCAAAGGATTTTGAGAGCAGGTCCCTGGTACAAAACATCACATAAAAAGAAAGTACTTTCAACAAAATCCATGAAGTGTATCAGCAGCAACCAACAAACCCAGTGCCATCTCTTTGATCTCAAGTATTTCCCTTTGCCAGCGGGGTGAAGTTCTTCAGATAAGAATTCTGATTACCATAAAACAGCTGCTTAGAGGAAACGTGCACAGGAGTTCATCTTGACTCTAATACTGTGCAATTACAGCATGATTCTTTTAATCTAGCAAAGAAATCTAGGGGGGGATGCAAATAAAAAAGTCACTAAAATGAAAAAAAAAGATCACTTTAGTCCAGCTTTACAGCTTTCAAGCTTCTAAAATTATTCATGCCATGTGCACTTGGGGTAAGTAGGTGATTTTTTTTCTCCTTCTTAATTTACAGTGCCAAAGGAACATAGCCCAACATAGATCTGATGTGGCTCAGACACACGCTGATTATTTCATGAGGTGTTATTCTTTTGCAACAAGAGTTGCTCCTGTCCCTAGTCCTACCTGGACCACAGCTTTGGAGCCACTGACTTCCAGAACCTGCCCACTTCTTCTCGTGCCATCAGGAAGAGTCAGGTGGACAATCTCTGCGTACCTGGGAAACTGGAGAGGAGCCAGAAACACCATGGCAAAAGCATTAAAATCCAGAAGAGTCATGAAACAAAACTGAACAGTTCCAACAAGCTGAGGCTTTAGCAGCTACACCATTTTTAGATTTATCAGAACAAAACTCATCCCAAGGCGATTCAAATTTATCAGGCTAAAGCCATTTTTACAGGGGCTATACAACATTTGCTCCGAGCTGCAGAAAGCCCAGAACCTGTTCTAGAAAACCCAAGTAGTCCTGAAACACAAATGGAAAGCCAGAGTGCATTGTCTCACTTAAAAACCAACACCCAGCTTCTGCCTGTACACAGGATCAGTTGTTTATCTTCAGCAGCACCTCGCCAGCAGTTTGGAAACAAGTCAAAGCTGGTCACAGTTCCCTTCCCAGAGCCCCAGGAACAAAGGGAATTGGGATGTTTCCCACACTCGTGTTTACACAACATTTGGGGGACTTTGGTAAAACTGAAATATTGTTTTCTTCCTCTCCCCCAACAGCCTCAGTCACTCCCCCTTTCTCCCAGGGCATGGAGAACTCTTCTTAGCCAGACAGGGAGTTGTGCATTCCCATTTATCTACTCGTGTTTACACAACATTTGGGGGACTTTGGTAAAACTGAAATATTGTTTTCTTCCTCTCCCCCAACAGCCTCAGTCACTCCCCCTTTCTCCCAGGGCATGGAGAACTCTTAGCCAGACAGGGAGTTGTGAATTCCCATTTATCTCAGCAGCCAGAAACAGACCTTGTATTAAAATTGCTCAGTGAGTCCAAGAACTTCACAACAGTCTGGATTTAACCCACCTTGCATTTTTTGGTAAACTCTCCCTCGAAAAGCTTCATTAAGAATCTGAATCTTTACCTTAACTTGATCCAAGATAACCAGGGGACCATTCACACCCGACACGGTTCTGTAGGCTGAAAGAAAACAAGCCACAAGTCAGGCCCTGCCTCAGACCAGAAGCTCTCCAAGCTTCACTCCCCCCACCAGTCTCGGGTCTACAGATTGTGGGCTCAGCTCTGGACCATTTCTGTGTCCATTGTGAACTCCCCAGCAGGATTAGGGGTGGAATTGCATGGCCAGGTATTTTTGCTGCTACTTGCAAAGCAGCTGAGGGAGCTTTAAGACACAGGGTATTGCTGTCTCCTCATCTGTCACAGAAATCCACTGCACACCTACATCCAGGGACACCTGAATGCCACCAGAAACACCAACACAACACTGAGCTGACGTTTTAAGCCAAGAAAAACACCCAGTTGCAAGATCTTTAAGAAGCAGGGATAGCAGTGTCTCTAATTTGTGATAAAGAAAGTGCCACTGTAGTTTATGTCCAACAAATGGAGACCTTAATATCAACACTCAACTTCAAGGCTGGCTTGCTTTGGTTTTTTTAACCCTGAAACAGCCCACCTGAAAGCCTGGGCTCCACAAAACAAGCAACTCTTGTGCTCCAAATCTGATCAGCAGAGCTTCTACAGCACGTTGTGGTTTTTGGAAGCCTTCTAACACCTCTCCTGTCTCCTGAGAAAAGGTCAGTGCACTATAGCACAAAAGGTTGAACTTCACCTTAGCCAAACTCCTCCTCCTCCTAGGTTATCCTGCTTTATCTGGAGGATTGACACCTGATAGAAGGTCACAGCCAGTCAGCTCATGTCTGAAACATCAGCAGCTCAAGCATTAGCACCACACACAGCTTCCGAGGGACCGTGTGCCCCGAATTCATCCCTCTGCTCCCAGCCCAGTGCCAAAGGTGTGGAAACACAGCAGACCCTCCTGCCTCCCTCCAAGGACACCAGTGTCCCAGCCAGGGCCCAGCAGGACTCGACAAAAGCCCCACTGAGTCAAAGCTCTATCAGGGTCACCAGTGCTCCAGAGTGACTCTTAATCACCCACCCTGGGAGGGGAAGATGAGCAAGTGGAGCCGTGCCCACCGCAGGCGAGACGCCAGCCCCGGGTCTGGTGCCACCACAGGGCAGGGGGAACAGGCACTGGTGGTACTGGGAAGGGTCAGGAATTCCACCAGCAGCCGGGCAGTGAGGCTGGTGAAGCCTCCTCAGCCTGCCCACGCTTGGCACGCTCACCCCATGCTGCCTGCACTGCCAGCAGGGGGGTGTTCACAGGCCAACAAACACTCTGAACTGTTGCAATGTAATCTCCTCATCAGCAATAACCCAAACCACGTTAGATGAGGCTGGAGGGTCACCAGGTGTGGAAAACGTCCAGTGCCACCACTCCCATGTCTCAGTTTTACTCTTACCAAACTCCCTCTGGACGCCCTGAGACGTGATGCGTGCCCCTGAATTCACCTCAACCCAAAGCTGAAGCTGGCCCTGCTCCCAACTCCCAGGGGAGGACCCTGCTCAGGCTGCACCCCACTGCCCACCAGTGGAAAACATGATCTGGAGCACAGCACTTCATCCCATGACCGTCTCATGAGCACTTCCTCCTCAGCCAGCAGGAACACTTCTCGCTTTGTCCACAGGGAAACATTTCCTTGACATCAATCAGCATCAATTCCCCTTGAGAGCAGCTCACCACCAACTCCCCATCCCTGTTTCCAGTGGGATCAACCAGCTCTATGACAAACCCAAAGCAACTGAAATGCTTCTCCTATCCAGCTTGCAAAGGAGGCCAGTTTGGGCAAAAGCCAAACTCTACATAGAAAACCATGATCTGAACATAGAACCATCCAGTCATTTTGCTTGGGAGAGACCTTTAAGATCATCAAGTCCAACCACTGACCTAACATGAAGTCACCTTGGCTCCACCCTTGGCCCAAGCAGAGCCTGGGGAGCAGGGATGGACACGATTCCTTTGGTTTTCAAACCAAACTGACATTTCCAGAGGAGCCATCGCAGAGAAGGTCCCTGGCGACCACCTCACACATACCCACACTGTGCAGCTACAGCCACTCGTGTCAATGCCACCTACACCCAAAAAAAGGTCAGAGAAAGACACACCTCCAGCCAGCTCCGGCTCTCCCCGCGCTGTGCTGCAAGGAGGGGTTTTTACACGGCTGTCAGATTTCCTCTTTTTCACCCGATTTCTCAATTCCATTTAAAGGAACGGAACCCGCATCATCCTCCACGATTTACGGGAATTTTTACTGTCTGCTAAACCCGCCCGTTCTGCAGAAGGGACAGGGAAGCGGCCCGG
>NW_008583803.1:0-33137 GCF_000691845.1 Merops nubicus | reverse complement strand
CATTAACTGCATTCTCCTTACAATGGTTTAATAAGTTAATTAGAGTAGACCATAGTCATGTTGTTAGCCTCTTTGTTTTAACCAAATGCAATAAAACAAAGTTGCCTTCAGTTCAAATAGGAAAATTCCAATGCATTCTCATTAATAAAGTAAAAGTGGGTAAAGAAGGCAAGAATAAAAAAAGTAAAAAATAAAAATGAGAACGACCAGAATCTACTTAGAAGTATGAATTAGCTGTTGGCCTTTCATAGAATCATATAATATTTTGTACTGGAAAGGACCTTTAAAGGTCATTGAGTCCAAACTCCCTGCAGTGAGCAGGGACATCTCTGATTATGTTGCTCAGACCCCCATTTAATCTGACTTTGAATGTTTCCAGGGACGGAACATCTATGACCTCTCTGAGCAACCTGTTCCATTGTTTCTTTTTTTCCTACATTCAGTGTAAAAAAATTCTTCCTTCTATCTAGTCTGAATCTACCTTCTTTTAATTTTAAGTCATAACACCTTGTCTTAACCTTTTAAAGTTTTATATCTCCAATTATTGCTTAATTTGAAGTTGGGATTTTTGTTTTTTGGTTTTGTTTTTTTTTTTTGTGGAGGTTACACCTCTCATATTATGGACATGCCTATACATGCCATGTTTACAATTAAAATTATAGGTTATTATTGATAACTGTGATAGATTCTATTTGCTTCTCTAGCAGATTAAACATAAAAATCACTGTGTTTGAGCAATAAACCTGTACAATGAGAAAAGACTCAGAAGAGATGGGCATAGGAGCTGTGCTCATGAAGCTGAGCCCAAGCAAGAGTGACATAGGAATTGAGCAGATCTATTTTAGGGAAAGCTGGACTTAGCTCAACACAAAGGTAATGAGAGAGTGACTTTTGTTTTAAATAAATAGCTGTATCAGTTAACTGGATCAAACAGTTGTATCAGTTGACTGGATTTACTAGTTGTGTAAATGTTTTTCCCAGTGTTAATTAAAAGGCTGTGAATGTTTTCTTGAACTAGCCAGAACAGCATGGGGGAAGTGGCTTAGCCCATCCTGGTGTAAAAGCTGAATAACCAATAGAATGAACTTGGAAGAAAGCAATGGGTTCAGGATGGTCTCCATCCATGTATTTCTTTCTGGTGGCTGGGGACACCCATGAACAGATACAGTGAATATATATAGAACATTAATGGGGATCACACTTGTATTGTGATCCTACTGTATATTGCAATTGTTGTAGTCTGTTGAGTGTACTTACATTGTGATTTCATTAAATTGATTTAAGTGAAGTGAGGTATGTGAACTTGATATTAAACATTAAACCCTTGTCATGTGGAATATCTAGAAAAAAAAAAAAACAAAAACAAAAACAACCAACCTGGCAAAATAATATTGGACTCTGACAAACTGATGACAGAAAAGTGAGCTTTCTGATAATTTAAATATTCTTTCTTATATTCAGACAATGTGACTAGAAGTCTCTTAAGCAGTAGCTGGAGTATCTCCTTCTCTTGACACCCACTGTGCACTCAAGACAGATTCTAAATTGTGCATGAACAGGTTATAATACCTGTTACATGAAAGGTTGGTTCAAAATAACTGTTCAGATTGGGAAGCAAAGAAGAGATTAACAATGGGATTTTCTGCTGATATCAACCATGTAATCCTAATCTTTGCAAAACAGATTAAAAGATCTCTCTGAGCTAACAATGCTGTTGCACATATTTTTCCTCTGAAGTATATTTCTTGACACTTCTGATGTGTTTTCTTGTTGTAATATCTGTATCACTTTTTAAACACTAAATAATCTTCTTAACATTGGAGGGATTAATTTCTGTCCTCATATGAAGGCAATTGCACTGCTACATCTTTAAGTTTTTCTACCAGTTTTACAATATTTCATGTGTATCATTTATATATAAAGATATCATTGTTGTAATTTAAAATGCTAGTTATGTGTAAAGTCTTTCACTGATTTTTAAGGCAGCTAATTCAGTTTGGTTTTTTGTTTTGTTTTTATTTTTCTTTTGTTTTCAAATTTTTATATTGAATTTTGTGTTCTGTTTCAAAAATGAACATAAGTTGATGCCTCATAAAGAAAAAGCATAGAACAGGTATTTCTGATGCTTTCCCTTTATTAAATTTTTCCAACTATATCCAGCTCACTTAATTTCTAGAGCCTGCCAAAGTTTTGCTGCTTCCTCACCACATATTTCTTCTTGCCATGCAGAAAGTAGGAGCTGTTTCTCAAGTTTAGATTCCAGTTGGTGCTATCTTTCACACTTCCAAGATTTTCTTCTGAATTTCTTGAATGTTTCCCTGGATGGTTCCAGAATATCCATATATAGATCCAGAGTATCCCATACATATCTCCTCTCCTCTCCTCTCCTCTCCTCTCCTCTCCTCTCCTGTAAATCCTGTTTGTTTTATCCTAATCTAATGTATTTTGCATCAAAGTCTGGCTTCAATGATGAGTTGGGGAGTATGCTGAATAGCTCACCAAAGGGTGCTCTGTTTCATAAAATACTGATGGCACAATTCCACAGTTCACAGTGCAAGTGTTACCTTTTCTAATGTTGAAAATATCATGGAGTAAAAAATAGTAACATTAGCTCTGCTCAAAACCTGAAGTTTTGGGAAATAACTGATCTGTTTCCATAAGCTCAAAGGGGAACTACTCAGGACTCGTGTGGGACACAGGAAGGAAGGCCATTAGTTGTGCTGGTCTCTTTTTCTATTTTCTTTTTACATGACACAAACTACTGCTAAACAAATGTGCTCTCTTCTCTCCTGCGTGCCCTCTTGGTGAACCAATTTATCTCCATATTCTAGCTTTCTTTATATCCTGCTTTCTGCTGAAGCTCTTCTTGTATGTTTTTCTTGTTGCCTCATAAAATCCTAAACCTCAGTCAGTCTTTCATAAAACTAGATACAAACTTCCCAGTGTGGATTAAATAATCAAAGTCGCTTTTATGCCTAGTAGGTCATGTTGATTATCACAACACCAAAAAAAAACCCTCTTTTTTTTTTTTTTTTTTTTTTGTCTCAAGTGTCTTACTTTCAAGAAATTTGTTAAAGAAATGAGCTTTAAAAACTAACCTATAACAAAACAGTACATATATCTGTGATGTTATGTGCTCTGTACAAAGGAGATGAAACAAAATGTTGTTTGGAGTTTTTATTTGCATACATTAATCTTTTTTTCCCTATTCTTTTTCAGTGAGTGCTTCATTTATATTTAGGCAGTTTGTAGCCTGCTACAGCAAGATGCAATATTTTTGATACAATGGTGTGCTTAATGTATTATTTGACAGTGTGTTTACTATAACCTATGAGGAAAACCTATTTATTTACACAGTCACTTAGAAAGTCTACCATCTCTGAAATAAAAGCTAAGAATACATTATGTCAATTATGCACATGCCCCCAAAATTAAAATAATGCTTCTCTGTAATTTCAAGAAGGTCAAAGTATGTCAGCTATACTACAGTTTAGCATAAAATCACTTGTTTGGAAGCTAAATGTTTCCACGTGAAAGTTAAACTGTCATCTTCTATTTAGCAAGATGCTAACCCAACAGAGAAAAAAAAAAAGGATAAATTTATAGCATTGTTAATTCCAGTGATCACAGTTTTGATGAGCTATGTGGACTGAAAGACAAACCCATTTTAGGAAGCAAAATCATTTCCTTTGTTATGTTTTGTTTCATACTCATTCATTAAGAAAATCACTTTTTCAAGCTATCATATTAGCTAATATAAGAAATAATTAGCAATATTATATGAATCTCAGGAAACATAAAATTAGAATAGCTTTTCAACCTGAAATATTTTTAAAATCTAAAATTATGGAAATACTATTTAATTTCCAAAATTTTTAAAATAAGATATTCTTGCCTAAATTGTGACATATCTGCTGTGGGTATTTATGATGAAAAGTGAGAATTATCTCTTTAAAAGCACATATAAGCTATTATTAAGTGAACAATGTCTGAGTCAGTTATTTAAACTTGTCCTTATAATCAGTGAAGAAATGTAGGTTGTTCCAGCACAAAACTCTTTCTATCTTATTGTTCTCTACAACTGTCTGAAAGAAAGTTTTAGTGATGTGGGTGTCACTCTCTTTTCTTGAGTAATATGTGACAGGACAAGAGGAAATGGCCTCAAGTTGTGCCAGGGGAGGTTTAGATTGGATATTAGGAAAAATTTCTTCACTGAAAGGGTTGTCAAGTCTTGGAACAGGCTGCCATGGCGAGTGGTGGAGTCACCATCTCTGGAGGTATTTAGAAGATGTGTAGATGTGGCGTTTTGGGACATGGCTTAGTAGTGGACTTGGCAGTGTTAGATTACCAGCTGGACTTGATCTTAAGTTCTTTTCCAGCCTAAATGATTCTATGATTCTAAGTATCTTCAGATGAATGATTTCCCAAATATAACACTATTTTCTCCATTGACTATCTCCAGACATAACTCTGTTATAAATGTCTACATCATGGACTTCTAAAATTGAATGGGATGAATCCCCATCCTAATGTGATGAGAAGCCATTAGATACTATAACATCCCACCCCTCTTCAGACTGACAAATACTGCAATCTCTGCTTGAAAGGCATTTGCAACCATAAACCAATAGTCAGGAAAGACCACCTAACAATCTGCAAAGTATAAATGACAAAGCAATTCAGTTTCTTGGTCACCACATATTTCTAATCATACTGTATATAAGATGATTTGAGTATCCTTTGATGTCTTAGTACTTCAAATCAAAACAGGAAAGTACAATTCTAACAATACCGAAGAGAGAGATAATCTATCTTTCTGTCTAAAACCCTCTACACAGTGATATTGAAGGTGCTTCTCTGAGAGGAACAGAGGGCTCAGATGATTTAGACAACTTGTCCAATTAATTATTTTCCATAAAAAACAACAACAACAACAACAACAACAACAAAAAAAAACCACCAAAAACAAACAAACAAAAAAAAACACACACACACCAAAAAAAAAAGAAAAAAAAAAAACATGGTAAAATGAATGCAGACCTGTTCTCGCAAGATGTCTGTAAAATTTTTAGTTTGGGTCAAATGGGATTATTGACAATTTCTTAATTCATCTGACTTTTTTCAAGATTCATATTTTAGTCTGATCCCATAAAATTCTGTTCTCATTCAATTCAGTAGAATAATAAGAATAACTGTTATTGACATATTTCTGTGTGATAATATCACAGCTCATAATATTTCTACTACAAATGGCTGTATACAGCATTTTCACCATGGCAAAGTGAGTCCCAGGTCATGTCACTCATTACTGGGAGATTGCGTGAAATGCAGAAGGGGTGCCCTCCTTGCTCTAGCTGAGACAGGGTTTTGGGCTGATGCGAAGATCCACATTCTCAGCATCTGAGCCCTAGTTACTGCACTGACCTCGCCACAGCTATAAACAATAGAGCACACCAAGTTTAGCTGGGAGGAACAAGCTATGGACAGGTCAGCTCAGCTGTAAGGAAGTTCAGAAGTAACCTTTGTGTTTTCTTTGGGTTTGAATCCTTTGCTTTGTGTGAATGCCTCAGATGTTAACAAGAAGCTATACTTCAACGTTTATATTACCGCTTCTACTTTCTTCTGTATGTACAAAGGACTCCTTGAAGAAACCTCTTCAATTTCCTTTCATTTTCTTTAATGGGTGTTTATTTCTTTCATATTTTCCTTGTACTTTTTGACTCATCTAAGCATAGTTTTTTTTTCCCTTCCAGATGCCTGACATGTTTTTTTTTTTTCCAGTAACATTAGTTTTGTAGAAGATTTGGTTTTTTTCAGTGGTACAATAGAAAGGAGGGTCTTTCTATGCACAGGAACCTGCCTTTTTAAAACCAAACTTGTAAAATGATATTGCAACTAAAAATAAGTTATCTAGCAACAGGCTGCAGCTTTACCATAGGAAAGCATCTCTAATACACAAATTTATTTGATGAAAGAGCGTGGGATGCAATTGGATTATGATGGAACTTTGGAGATGTAGTAGCCCTCATTCTTCATGCCTCAGATAGCAGCAATGCCAGATTTTATCATGTAATCCAGCTTCAACCTGGTCAGTTCTTGCATAAGATATCCACAGGAAAATGTAAGGTTATATAGGAACTGGTGCTGTTGATTTATGTAGATATTCTTCACTCTGAGCCATTACCAAGTTTACAAACTAGCAGAACACATGCAATGGCGTAGTGAAAATACTTTCCTTCAGAAGTGATGGACTAGTGTTTACTGAATATTAAAAAAAAAATATTAAAGTTCTACTGGCAAAATTTTAAGCTGTATAGTAACTTGTGTTTATCTCAGCACTGAGATAGAAACTTCTAGAGTATGAACAAATAGCAAGAGTGCAAGTAATAGAACAATAATTAACTAGTGTAAAACATAGTTTACTTCAAAGAGTGTATAATAAACTCAATTCCAAAAGGTTCTCAATGTACAATATAGTTGTTTTAAAAGTACACATCACATAGTTCTGCCGATGTTTTCTTAATATATTAAGGAATAATAGTAAGCAAATTTGTTTTCTTATAAGTCTGCAAACTTAAATATACTGCATAACTGCTCTGTCCTCTGATAGGAGGCATTTCTAAGGAGAACAGCTTTTCAAAATATCTTAATGGATTGTTGTCATGACTAGTAGGGTTATAGAGAACAACTATTTTTGTCATCTTATTTATGAGTCTTATTCCATTGTGTATTCTGTGAACTTTCTTAACAATTGCGTTTTGACTAACAAATATATTATATCAATATCTTGAGCTGAGAATGCTGTCAGTGATAGAGCATGATGTCATAAAGTAACATGATATAATTTCTTTCAAGATGAGGACATGAGTCTATCCCACCACAAGGACGAGCTATATCATATTTATATAGGATTCTTGCTTTGTCAGACATAAAGAATGAAAGGGTGTAATGTAATGTAAACACAGGTGTCTTCTTACCTAACTTTAGTTATTCAGACTTGTTCACTCAGTGAAGAGAGGCCTCTCTGGAAGGCAGTCCATGGAGAAAGAAAACTGGCCAAAAGGAAAGGAATAATGAGCTCTCTGGAGGATGCAAGCTAATATTCACTTATGAAAGAGGACCAATAGTCCTAGATGCTTAATCCTCAGATATTTTACTTTTAGAGATCCAAAGTCTGGAGAGGTGATTTCTTCCTACCTTAAAAGTGGCAAAATATTTTTCTCTTTTTATAGCCCTTCCCCTTTGTTTTTAAAAAAAAAAAAACAACCCTTTTCTAACTGTCTTTCAAGAGCATTTTCCATCAGCTGTTCAAAGCAGACTCTTCCTTGTTGATGCACACTGTAGCTACAGCCCAGAAAGCCAACTATATTCTGGGATGCATAAAAAGAAGCATAGCAACTTTTTAAGGGAGGTGATTCTCTCCATCTATTCTGCTGTCATGAGATCTCACCTGGAGTACTGTGTTCAGCTCTGGGGCTTTCAGTACAAGAAGGACACGAATTTGTAGGTCCAGAGGTTGGTAAACTTCTCCTGTGAAGAAGGGCTGACAGAGCTGGGGAGAAGAACAAACCTTATTATGGCCATTCACTATATAAATGGGACTCACAAGAAAGAGAGGAACATTTTTATAAGGACCTGTAGTGACAGCACAAGAGGCAATGATTTTAGACTGAAAGAAGAAAGGTTTCGATTTGACAAAAGGAAGGAATTTTTTATGATGAATAGTCAGACACTGGAACAGTTTTTTCAGAGAAGTTGTGGACGCCTCATCATTGGCGGTGTTCAAACTCCTGTTAGACGGGGCTTTGAGTAACCCGATCTAGTGAAACATGTGACTACATGCAGCAGAGATGTTTGGACCAGATGATATTTGAGGGTTCCTTCCAGCCCAAACCATTCTGTGATTTTTTTAAGCTACTTTCCACATAGCATAGCATGTTCCCTTTGCCCTATAGTTTCAATTAGAAGTAATTTATTTCTGCATGTTCTTAGAAAACACCCACAGCATTCCTCATATTCATCAACATATTAAATACAAGGATGTAAGAGAGACAAGACTCACATTGCTTCTTTTTTTCTTTATTTTGAGGTCAGTTTTATTGAAACTTGTCACATCTTACACAAAGTATACTGCTTGCAATTATCCATAAAGCCATCATTCAATACATATGTTGAAGCTGAATCATTAAATCTTATTAACTGAATATCTGCTCCATAGTTGTTATTGAATGAAATGTAAGACTAAGAAGCAAAGATAATCTTAACCCCAAATAAAGCAATGTAAATGTGTTACAAAATCAAGGTCTTATCACACTATGAAATGTCAGCCTCAAATTTTTATTTCTATATAGAAATTACATTATAGTTCCAAGGAAAACTGAATTGACCTAATTCTGTAAGTCACAGTACATAAGTATTTTCCTCATTTCCCATGCATTGCCTCATTTATTTGATTGTCTCCACTTTCCTGCTTTTCAAATTTTATTTACAATGTCTGTTTGAGGTTTTTTCAAGTTTTTTAGTCAGGTCTATATATTTACCCTAAATACTTTTTTCCCCCCACCTTTCTTATCCTGTTTCTGTGTTCATTATTGTTATGGATTCTACAGGACTGCAATACAGAACATACCAAAACAAAGCCATGGTTACCACTGAATGTCCCTGCAAGTGTCAGTGTTCTGATCATAAGATGCTAGCAGCCAAGTTGCACTTACTTTCATGCCAAACCTGAGAGCTACATACATTAACTGAAACGTTTTTATCACAAGCAGGATAATTTTGTATTCTGCATGTGTTCTTGGACATATTGTCATGATCACATTAATCCTGGCATGGCTTAAATTTTTCAAGAAGTCTCCTCCAGAGATAAATCTGCAAAAGCCACTGAACTCCAAATTATTTTTTTTCTTTCTAAATCAATAGCAACGACAAAACAAAACATGCAAACAAACAAACAAATTGCACTCTTTGCTGTACATACAAATTGCACTTTATGTGAAAGACTGTTATTTTGTGGTGTACGCCAAGTGCAGGAGTACAGCTAATGTCAATGTGGAATGCTACCAATATATTGAACATTTATAAACCACCAGGCATTTCACTCAAGCAGCTGTACTGTTTCTCTGGTCCTTTGACATGTTTTTCCTTGTTTTCCAGAGAAATTGAAAGATTTTTGCTTTCACTGCCTGTTCTTGACAGAGATGCCACAAGGTATCTATACATCTCAAAGTGTAACGCAAAATCAATCTGTGTGATTATGCAATTTAACTGCATTTGCAGTGCTAATTTATCTTCTAGCATCTGTAAATTACTTTATTATAAAAAATTCAAAG
This sequence comes from Merops nubicus, assembly GCF_000691845.1. Classification (NCBI taxonomy): domain Eukaryota; kingdom Metazoa; phylum Chordata; class Aves; order Coraciiformes; family Meropidae; genus Merops; species Merops nubicus. The sequence continues at coordinate 23,805 of NW_008583803.1, read as the reverse complement.
GCTTAGCTGAAAGCCAAATTAGACCTGGTAGCAACACAAAAACATTATCAACAAGGGAAATCTCTAAAAGCACCAGCAGACAACAAAACATCAAGTGATGTGTAGAAAGACATAAAATGTGATATAAATTCATTAAGTGCTGACTATTGTTGTTTTATTTGAGATCTGAGTAAAAGTATACTGCTGCAAGGGTTTGCCAAGTTGCCCTACAGGGAGTGAATTTGCCATTTTCTTTTAACCTGTACGATTTGAGTACTTCATACTTATGTTTGTCTTTATCAACAAATTAGTTTCCCAGTTGAAATGGGAGGGACAGGAGATCATAGGACCTTTGATAAATGAAGACAAAAATTGTTCTCCCATTAAGTGATATTGATAGACCAAAGTCTTTCCTCCAGTTATTAGATGACAGGCACTGAATTTAAACGTTTATGCATAAAGAAAAAACAACCTATGAATTCAAAGTTAAACATTTATGCAAAAGAGCAGCATAGAAACTTAGAAGGAAACTAGTGACCTTTAACTGTCAAAGGCAAATCTCCTATCCATTAGGAGGTCAGTGTTCTAATGTAACACAAAACCACACTGACATGATTTCTGGTGTCACATCTGATACTGAAGGAAACCCTGTTCTCACTGAACACTTTTTTTCCAGTTCTGGATGAATTTGACATAAGACTTGATATTCTTATTAGGCTGAAAGTTTGGCAAAGACAAAGCTACACAGTATCTGATTATCAAACAGGGAGTAAGCGTAATGACTTGACACAATAAAGACACACAGAAGGAGTCTAATACTCCCACACATTCTTTTTACCATGTTCTCCATCCCAAACACCATAAACAAGATATCTGCTAATAGAGGTCCAAATTAGAAAGTCCCTTCTGCAGACAGTATGTTAATCATTATTAAGAAAGGACTAGACTAATATTTTAGCTCTAGAACACTGATGGAAGATTTTGACTGAAAATCCAATATACACCTGATATACTTACAAGATTATATTATTTCTGGGTGACTTTGTAGTGACTTTTTGTCTTTGATAACCACATGTTGATGTTTGGTAACAGAAATATTAGGTAAATAAAAACAAACAAAAACATAGTATCCAACAAATTGAAGTGTTCCATCTGAAAGAAGAAGAAAACTAGCTATTTATAAACCTACTGCTGTCTTAAAGTAATATAACTGTTGTGATTTTGCTCTAGTAAACAAAACCACGTCCTTTGTTATAAGATATATTTACACTCCACCTTTTAACACTCATAATTAGACATATGTTGCTGATCCAAAAAAAAATTTATTTAGATTATACCTACAAAAAATGTGTCCTTCATGATATCTTTTCAGTCTTAGCTATAAATATACAACTGATATATGACTGATTTCTCCATCTCTTCAGAAAGCCTGTGCTGCTTAACTAAGTGAGCCGATTTCCAAAAACTAACTGTAGCAGCTGACTGCCTACCTAACCTATATGGCCAAGAGAGACTGATTCACAGCTGGGGCTACTTAACTGTGTTTTTTCTGTGGCTCATATCCAATAATTAACAAGCAACTAAATCCTTTTTGAACTCTGGTAGTGTCAAGGGTTAGAGAGTAAATCTGAGAATCAAGATTTTGGAGACAGTTTCCAATCCTCACCATTCACATGATAGATAAGATTTATTAACCAAGCAGTCACCCAAATTCTGGCACCTGAGAGTGCAGCTATTCTGTAAGCTACTTCAGTCACTGACTACAGATACTTCAAGATTGTCCATTAGTTGATATATCCCTCCTGTGTATGCACCACAGGACAGAATTTGCACATCTCACTTGATATTGTTGGTGCCAGTCTACATATCGAGCTTCTAAATGCATAAGGCTATTTCATAGAGCATTAATTTTTACAAATGTAATGTAGAAATTTTAAAAGAGCATTCATATTTTTTATGAACAGTATACCCAACATTTTTTTTTTAAAAAAGATATAATGGGAAGTATACTAGGGGATGTAGGGGATGTAACTGGAAACAGACCTGTAACAGCAGTATGTGCTCTAATATGGCTGAAGTTGTAATCATGTCATCTTATTCATAGAAAACAGTAGATTTACCTTAAGCAAATTCAAAACACAAAAGAAAGAAGAACCAAAACTGAGATGCAGCCCTGCATCTTATAACACCTATAACCTATAATATATCTTTAGGGAATGAATATTTTCTCTTGTTACTAAAAAGAGATGATTCTTAGATGGAAGTGCATGTTTTAAGCACTGAGAGAGAAGGGGAAACAAAGAGAAGAAAAGGAGAAATAAATATCAATCAGAAACAGTAGATAGAAGTATCAAGCAGAGTATAAAGACGAAGAGGATATATACCAATATACGAAGTATAATATTGAGGGAAGAGCAACTGAAGAAAACTCATTATTGTGGGAGTCCATGAACAGAAATAAAACTAGAAAAAAGAAACATTGTGTTGTCACAGTGTATATACAGAGGCAGTGAGGGAAAAGAAACAAAAAAAAAAATCAAACAAAATGGGGGAAGGAAAGTACATGAAATAGAACAGTAATGGAAATAATGGAGAAAAAAAAAAAAAAGGAAAGAAAATGGAGAAAAAGCTTTTAGTTGGTGGATATTTTTTATTTATTTTTTTAATATGTCCCCAAGAAACTTCATGTTCACATGGAAAGTCATGATAGAATGTTAATGCTACTTAGGAGATATAGAGGTGAACTATAAGTACAAACCATAGTAGAAAACTGTAGGCCAGACATCTTAAATAACCTGAGTAACAAGGGAATTCAGATTGTCTGTAGTTTTAAAAGAGACCTTTTTTCGGGAATCTTGAAGTATAGGTTATATAAATCTTCAGTGTCTCTTTTTATGGACTGTCCTGTGTGCTTTTCTCTGGAATTGTTACACACTCATCTTGGCAGATATAAGTCCCCATGCCATTTTGCTCTCCAACAAAGAAAATATTCAGTAGGACAAAAATCTTTTGACAGAAGAACTTCCCTAGGAGTAAAGATTGGTTCGCAGATCCTTTGCTGCTCTACGGTCTCCAGTAGGAAACACAAAAGGTCAAAACCCCTTGCAAAAACAAGATATGAATTTTTTTTTTTTTTCCTTTACCCATATGCATATCTATGGTATTTGACTTTTGGTCCAGTGCCTTTTCTTGTCAATTCTCCCTTTCTTTCTCTTCCTCTTCTCCTTTCATCTTTCCTCAGAACAAACTTTTCTTTTTTCTTACTTCACATTCTACTTCTTTATTGTGAGTTGGGTTTTGATTTTGGTTTTTTGGAGGATTTGTCTTGGTTTTGATTTTGGTTTTTTTTGTTTGTTTGTTTTTGTTGTCTGCATCATGCCTATTCTTCATAGAGCAAATGTGGAAAAAAGAAAAGGAAAAACAGTGTGGAACAAATGCTGTGTAACAATACTATCAGATATAGAAAGTCAATCTGGAACCAGAGGATATAAGGATAACTATTTAAGCAAATGGCCCACTATTATCACTAACACTGCCATAAATCTCTACCAGGTCCAGACAATAGGAGGCAGCAGCATCCTGCTGGGATGGCATGAATTCCAGTGCTGTTTTCTGAAATTCCTATAGGTAGACTGACTTCTAGCTGCACCAAGATACAAGTCTGTAACAATTACATTTATATTATTAAAAGAAACAGAACAGGGGCCACTCTTTAGGTCTGAGAACAAGTGTCACAGCACAGCTCACACCTAGATGACTAAATCTCTTACCCTTCAAGACAGGGTGACTGCAGACTGCCTTTTGGGGTTCACTTGGTTAGTGCTGTCCCCTGGACTGCACTGAGGAATTGTCTGTGCAAACACAAGCTGCCCCAGGTGAAAACCATGTTAACAAGGTAATAGTAGCAATGACTGTGTGGTATTGCCTGTTCCCACACTCCTGTGCAGAATAATCTACTAGTACAGGCATTGTCAATAAAGCTTTTAAGTGCTACTGTAATGCAAACAATAAAATGAAACTGGCAGATTTCCCAGTGTTATGTTAATCTCTTTGGGTGTATTTGAACATGCTTCTTTTAAAATCCAATGAATGGTACAAAAAACAAAAACAAAAACAAAAAAAACCCAGATTATTCATTTTCCCATTCTGGAGAATGATAACCCTAATAGACTGAAATCTTACACTGCTCTAATTTGTCACAGATTAAAAGGATTCAGAAAAGGTCTGCAGATGGAAATATTACCTTCAACACCACATATGAGACAGATAGAGGTCTCTGTAAACAAGTTACTGCAATAAAAATTGGAACCTGGAATAGATTGTATATGAAAAATGCACACAAATATTTCTAGTTTTAAGATTCAAGCTGGAGTATATCTGAGCTGTACAAAATAATAGAAGCATGAAAACATGTTTGTGGAGGGAACCGCAATGTCTCACAGGCCTGTCTTTAACTCAGGGCTGCTTGTTTCCACAGTACAAAATAGGTCAGTGAAGCAGACCTTGGTGCATTGCTGGATCTAAGCAATTTCCAAATAGCAGTATGGGAAATCAGGGGTAATTTTTCATGTATTGTTTGCATAGACTCCTCACTATTCCACCTTACCACATTGACACTATGCTTTCTTTCCTCTTACTGAAATTCTTGTTTCCTTTTTATAGAAAGAAGAGTGAACATCCAGAAAAAGGGTGGTTTCTAGAGATCTCAGCATTTTAGCAGAGGACTAAAACAATGTGGTATGCTATTTAAAAAAAAGATGTCCTAAACCATTATTATGGATACTGCTGATACTATTAACAATGGCAGAAGGATTTTATGTATGTGAAAACAGAGACTAAAATGGAAACTTCACTGCCATTCTGTCTTCTTGTCGACTTACTCAGAAATTTGTTTTATTTATTGGACTTCTTATATTAAGGTAGTCCAGTGAAAAATCTCTTATAGATGTAAATATATTAATTCATATGAGGAAAAAGGACAAACAGTACCTCTAATTCCTACACAGCCCCCTATTTCTCAAAGTTATGAAAATTATGAGAGTCAACAGCCCAGTTTTAGGGTTGTTTTTGTAACATCGATTTTCAGTGAAAGATCAGTTGTGAAAGGGGGATGGTGGGCCAATAAAATTGTCTTCTTCTAGAATCAAATGTTACAGACAAAGACAGTTCAAAATGCCTGAAACCACTTTGGCACAGAAAACTAGGAAATATCAGGATTTTCTTTCCTCTAAACACAAGTATAAATTTTAGACTGAGACAAGACCATAAACCTGAATCAAAACAATGAAATACAGCCCAGTGATAATTTAATTTGGATTTCAACTTCTTTAGTATCTGTATTTTTTTGTGTGTAAATCCTCAAGCTAGGGTAGGATTGCTCTCTTTTGCTTTTAGCTAACTGCTAAGATGTCTGTCTCTCAGCCAACTAGTTAAAAAAAAAAAAATAAAAGCCTTGAAGATAGATCTGTTCATAGTGAAGGATATCAAGTTTTTGGATATGAAAGTTCTTTAAGTTTTTCTTTGTCATCATCTATGTGACAGGTGATTATTATGGAGGAAAATATCACTATTCTACTCAGAGAAAAAAAGAATTATATATTTTTAAAATCAAAGATAATCCATTGGTTTTGTATTGTTGGTATTGGACTTTATTTTTTTTAGTACAGATTTACTCAGTAATTTACAGTCTCCACTGCTGTAAACTCACCAGGTCACTTAGAAATTCAATTCTGTCCTCCTGAGTTTGCTCTTTTTCATCCTGAAATGTATCTGCAAATTTCTAGTGAATAAACACCTGCAGAATCCTTGAGCATGTGAGCCCAGCATGTGGAAAAGGTCGAGAAATAGAGAGGGTTGTTTATTTTCAGCTGTGGGTCCAAAAATATCCCAGGACACAAAGACAATTTAAATGTGTTCTGGGCTAAGACCTAGTTAAAACACTCTCTCTGAAGACTATAGCACCAAAGCCAAAGACTGAAACGGTTTAGAGGCTACCTAGGAGCACTATATCTGACAAATATTTTTCATAAAGAAGAGCTTTCTGAAACTCAAAAGGAGGATATAAATCATATTAGACAATTAGGAATAGCATTAAGAAAGTAAAGGAAGTCCTAGTTACCCAAGAGTGTTTTATTTTCCAAATACATATTTATTGTTTGGGCTGCTTCAGCTTATCCTGCTGCCTATACTTCAGAGAGGAGACTGTGACTTTCACCCAAGGGTGTGGGACTGCCTGACTGCTGCCAGCTTCAGCTGGTGTCAACCTGATTCAGTGAAGGATTTCTCTCCTGATGGTGTTTGCTGCTGCTGCTGCTTTCTAACACAGCCCTAAGAGGATGTCACTTTAAGTTGGAAAGGAGTAACACTGCATGGAAATATGAGTTGTGCTGTGAGGTAGAGAGGGCTTCAGAGCAGTTAGGAATTTCTTTGCTTCAATGTAACTGTAAAGCAGCTTTATAGAATATTGCTTCAGATTATTAAAGTTCTTGTATTAGGGTCAGAATTGGAAATGGACCCTGTATCTCATCATTTGGATTTAGAAAAGAATACACCTAAAGGAGCAATAAAACTCTGACATGACCAATATGCAGAGTCTGAGATGTTCTAAAGCTTTTACCATTTGCCTTGATTAAGGGTAATGTCTCATACGTTGTAGGCTGGTTAAAGTCTTCGGAAAAAATTACTCCAGAGTGGTAGATAAAGAATATTCAAGATAATTGAAAGTACTTCAGGGAATTATCAAGGTACATCTTTCATTCTAAAAAAAACCTCCATTTAATGCCATAAATTAAAATTTGGATGTTAAGATTTTTTTTTTGATTCCCACTGAAGTTAAAATGCCTGTAGTGGGAAGGACAGATGGACAATCCAGACAAATGATCTAGAAATTTCAGTTATAAAAAACTTGAATTGGATTCAATTACCTCTTCACAGGTCATATCCACCAATTTCAATTATATAATTTGTTGGTATAGCTGTTGTTATAGTTATCATATTTGTAAAACTAAAGCAGGAATTTTAAATTAAGACATTACATGAAGATTATCAGTTTCACCTGAAAATGTTTGAGACCAAATCCAGGATTAATTTTGAGTCACTTAAGTAATAATAAATTTATCATTACTGTGTATTGCAAAACAAATATGCATTTGTCTATATATCCGAATATATTGTGTCTGCTGAAATAGCAGACTAAATGACCAGAACCAGAAACTTTTACTGAGGAACTGCTCCCAGCTGATTTAATTTACATCCAGAACCTGTCAGAGAGTGAAGCTTACTCAAGTTCTTCAGTGGGTACTTCTGAGGAAGAGCACATGTACAGAGTGCTTCTATTGCAGCTTAGCTAAAATTTGTTTTAGCCATTCTATGTCTAAACTATAATCTATCGTTACTGACGAGACTAAAATTTTAACCTGACCAGGGCAATACACTTAACTACCTTGTCTTAATTAGTGTTTTTGATTGGACTGTAAGATTTATGCACAATTTCTTTTTCATAAAAAGTGATTTTAGTCTTATGAAATAATGTGACAAGTCTTCTTTCAAAGGTAGTTGTCATTACGGAAAAACTCCATAGATATGGGGGGTGGGGAGAAATACACTCCACATATTCCCAGACAGTGAAGCAAATATTCAGCAATGCCAGGGAGGGAAGATTGTGCTTTATGTGTATTTCTGTGTTTACTCAGGCTCATTTGTTCTGTTCTTTATCAATTTGGTTTTGGATTTATGGTGTAAAATGATTTGTAGATGCTTAAACTATATTTGTGCAAATACTTCTATTCCAATGTGATCCTTGGAGATAATGCTGAAATGGTACGATAGCTCTTATCAAATATCACTGGGAGAGAGCATACTTCAGGATCCCAAGACAGAACTGATTATGAATATTTTATAAGATAGATGTCTAATGGATGGATCAAATTTACTATGAATAAGAGGCCTTTAGGTTTGTCTGCTATGTTCCCCGCCCCCACCCCCTTTTTTTTTTTTTCTTTCCAGCACAACATAAGTAATGAAGAATCATCATGAAACCATTTGCTTTTGAAAATTCCCCTCATCACCCAGATTGTACATAAAACAAGATTTTCTAGGATAAGTTTATCCTTGTTATCTCAACTATTTAAACATACTGACAAAGTTGTTTGCTTATGCTTTTCAAAACAATGTTTGTATCTTATCTCTTTATAAAGTACTTATCCTATTTCTAAGGTTTTAAGTATAGTAAGGGGAAACAAACAAAACCAACAAGTTGCAGCTGGCAAGATTATTTTCTTCTATCTCTTTTTCTCTGAAAAAAAAAAAAAATTACTATTGGTGATATTAAAGAAAATTAAGGTTTTCTAAGGGAAGGAAATATAACATAAGAAACTACCTTGCTTACATTGTTTATAGGGCTCTTCAATTCATTAGAAAGTGTTTATGAATTCAGAAATTATATGTTAACTCCTACTTCTCAGTTTTCTCATTGCTGGTATAAGAGCATGTGGACATAATAAGCCTATTGTTGTATAAGTAGTGTATTACTAATTTTACTGGATAACTAATAAAGACATTTCCACAGTTTTAGGATTTCCATGTCCAGTTTTAGATTTAAGTGACACAAATATGAGCTCTACTAGAATTACACAAATATTAGCAACTATTTGTAATAGCATTCATTCTGTGTGAGGAGTGGGGAAGAGAGAGATACTTGGTAGTGACACAACGCATTGGATATTGTTTTTTGTCCAGCATATGATACTGTAGCAGATAAACTGAATAATCACTAGGAACTACTAAAATAATTTCTCTTTGAGAACTGTTGCATTTGTACTGCACTGAACAATTTATAGAATTCTGCCCTGCAGACTGAATAGTGCTGCATGCAGATACTGTGTTTCTATCCAAAAGAAAGTTTCGCACTAATAGTTTGTCAGTAGCCAAATGTCAGGTGGATGACATTAAAGAATACATTTTCATCTGAGAAAACTGGGTCAAGTCTTTGCAGCCATTCCCCTTTTCTGACTTACCATATACTTCCTGAGAATTCCTCATTTTCTGATGATGTTCCTGTGAGATTTTGAGGTTCTCTTGCATTTTATTTCTTCCATTCTGAAACAGAGAGCTCAAAAATATAACTCTAAATAAAAGAATAAACAGTTCACTTCAGAGCAACTTTACGACATGCAAATAATGTTACCTCTCCTAGAACAAAGATAATCAACACAGGAAAAGTTAGAACATTCTATGCTCAATGAAGCATGTGATCAGGCCATAAACGCTATTTCTTTTTATACAGTATGAGGTACATTAGAATTATGAAGTGCGATAAAAAAGTTTGTCTTGTAAAAGGGAATGCATTTTAAAAAAATAAGCATTGTAAAAATTTTGACTAATATAGTAAAACTCCAGAACTTAACTTTTGTTTCACTTAATACATTTCATTTTGCATACCTTGTTAACAGAAGGTGCTATTTTCATTGCTCTAGAGAAAGTCAGCTACTGAGAGAGAAGACGACACTGAAATTCTTCAGTGACATTTTTTGTTAAACTTCATTAAAGTGGATGAAATGGGATCAATTTCAGAAGAGTGATGGGGCAGTAATGAAGAGAGGCCCAGTGCTATTGAGAGCAGCACACATCTGATGTTTTTATTCTGAGACCAGTTCCAGGGGAACATCTTTACTCCTTAGTTTCTGTTCTCTGTGTAATTATCACCTTCACTGCTAAGGATAGATTGCACATCATTTAATCACTCCATCAGCAAAGTCCTTGCCTGTGACATCCAGAAGCAGACAAGAAGGTGTTACTGAAAGAGAATAGGAGGACACAGGAGGATTTTTTAATATTGTAAGAGAATCAAAGGGTTTTTATTTGCTTTAAGATAACATATGATGAACAAACATAATAGAGAAGGCAGCTAGTGCCACTCAACCTTTTCCGTGAAAGACTTCTTTAAAATCTAGACTGCATTCAACATGGATTCTTTTCAATTTCTCAGATAAGATTACAAAACTTTAGATTCTATTAAGCCATTAGATAACATAGTCTGTTCATCTGCTGTTTGTGGTCAGCAAGAGACAGTATTATACTGTGGCTAATGACCTGAACCAGGTGACAAAAAAAAAAAGACTGACTCTGTTCATGCTTCTGATCTTCGTTAGTCATAATTCCCATATCAGTCTTTTCTTTGTCTGCTTATTTGTATTCTGTTTGGAATAGGAAAATTTTATGATGCTATTTCCTAGGGTGTTTTGAACTTGAAGCCTTTCGGCAATTCCGTTCTGTTCTGTATAATTATTATTTCAAAAGTATCACTAAGTTGAATTGTTAAACCACAGTCTGCAACATTGTATTTCTATAACATGATCCAGCAACTGGGAATAGAAATATCAATATTAGTCATGGTTGTTGTAATAAGGTATGTTATATGGTTATTCTCTGAGACTTATAAACACTTCCTGAAACACTTCCTACACAAATATTATTCAAACAGTTCCTTTGTGGTAGCATTCATGAAAATTGCAGCAATATTCTTCAGAATAGGATCATCAAAATTCCTGATCCTAAAAGTAGCATTCTGTGATTTGAATATAGCTGAGTGCCATATCAGTCGTTAGTCTCCTAGTACAGCCTTGCAGTCTCTAGAGTAGGATATATACAGAGTTTCCCTGGATCAGTTCTACCATCCTGGGTGCAGTGACTTATTCCACCAAGACAGGTCATAAGCATCTACCTACCTACCTGTGGCAAATCTCACTGCTATAAGTCAATGATCCTGTCTCCAAAGATCTCCCTACTCCCATGTTTTCAGCCTGAAGTAATATTTTGTGCTAACTGACTCCTGTTCAGAGGAATGGAACTAGCTTCTATGCTCACACAGTTTAATGTATAACATGGTTGTATTTAATCCTGGGCTCTCCAGTAAAAGAAAGATAGGGACTTATTGAAGTGAGTCCGAAATCATGTTTTTTTGTTGTGAAAGTGGTTGAACACTCGCACAGGTTACCCAGAGAGCTTGAGGAATCTCCATCTGTGGAAACATTCAAGACCTGACTGAACACAGTCTGGGGCGACCTGTTCTAGCTGACCCTGCCTGAGCAAGGGATTAAAATAAATGACCTTCAGAGATGCCTTCTAACGTCAACTGTGAATCTGTGAAATCAAAATTCTTCTGTATTGTTAAACACAATGCTAAACCCCACACAGGGTGTAGAAAATCTTTAAAACTAGGAATGAATCACAACTCATTGCCTTGTAATGCCATTGTAATGAATAATTCTCACCACATGTACTGCATCACTAAAGTGCAGCTGTTTAGTCAGTTCAGTCCAAATCTACCCATAGAAAGCATTTCTGCCTTCAGCAGTGTCTTCCCACCCAGGAAGGTAAAAGGCCATGATTTAATTTGCCTCAGAGAATAATGAAGTTCAGAATAAATTCAGTGAAAATTACATATATTCTCCAAGTTAATGTTGCTTATGAGTAAGCAACCTAGAATCCAGAAGAATGGTACTTTCTATGAATTTTTCTGGAAAACTTATACCATTTAATGACAGTTAATATTAACTTTTTTTTTCAGCTTAAACTAAAATTGATGGCAAGCCTTCCACTGATAAAATTTCCAACACTTGAAACTTCACTAGTCTTTCCCAATTGCCTTCTAAAATCATAAGATTTCATAATCTGGATGGGTGTCTTTTTTTTTTTTCTAGACTTAAGGTAAATTATTCTTGAAAAACTCATTTGTCATATGATCATCACTACTAATACCAAAAAGGTACTATGTCATATTCTTTTTCTCATCTTAGACAAAAAAAAAAAAAAAAAAAAAAAATTCAGTCAGTTTGTGTAAATGGGCAAACACAATATCAACATATTTCACAGGAATAATTCAGACCCACAAGCAGGGAATCAGACCTATTGACCTGGATTGATTTTGAGTATAACAGGTGTCCAAAAGCTTATGGAAGTGTGCGTTTATTGTGGGTAAAATGAGTTTGCAGTCCTCTTTTTTTTTTCTGTTGTGCTTTTTTGTTGTTGTTGTTTTGTTTTTTCTTTTTTTCCTGTATTCGTTACATACTGTGCATTAAGAACAAGCTTTTTAAAAGTGACAGGATCATTTTCAGAAACAACTGAGCATCTGGTCTCTGAAATTAAATCTTTTAATGGTGCAAAAATGATCCAACAAACTTCATAAAAGCTTTTCTAGGGGCCAGAACTTTACCCCTATGTGGTGATTTTGAGAACCGATTTACATTGACTTGGAACTGGTATTAAACTTTCATAAATGAGTTATTGGAAAAATTATTTCCAGAGTCTCAGAAGCATTAAATGCATACATTCTGAAGAGTAGAAAGAGTAATAATTCAATTATTAGTTTATTACTGCAATGAAAACAAGGAAATAAGAGGAAAAAACAAATTATATTCTTTTTTTTCTGGGATTCTGTTCACCCCAGAAAAGGAAGTTTCAGCCTGCTCTTTGGGGAGTAATAGGATAAATATGCTGTGACATTTTCCAGTTATGTTGCTTTCTCTGTTTTCTGTCTTAAATATGTAGCTGCTGTTCTCCTAGTGTAACAAAATCCCATTGCTCTCAGCTTGGTAATTAAAGTGCAGTAATACTTCAGGTGACAAAAACATGAAGAGACATGTTAATATATCAGGGATTTTTTTTTTTTTTCCCTCATTTTATTCAAACTTGAAAATAAGAACACCTAGTTAGCTTGGAAAGATACAATGATTATGGAACAACATGACTATGCTACACACATTGAAAGGTCATTGCCAAAAGAACAGTCATCTTGAATTCTATCAAACATAGCAGAAAATATGTGAGAGTGCCTGGAAAGACTATTTGGGCTAAATCACATTCAGATGGTTGGATCAGATGGTGGTTTAGTTAAGATACGTAACACATATGCATTAGGGAAGTGAGGTGGCTGATATTTTTGCAGACGAATGCATGTAATTCTCCTACTGAATAGCATAGTAGTAAACAAATAAAATCTGATTTCAGATTTGTTTACGGCATACATATTTTCCAGATACATTTCCTTCATTTAAGCCTGACTGAAATATCTTAATTCCCATTTTATTGAACCTTCTCTCTCCTTCCTTCTCACAGCTGCTAAGACAGTGTCTAATCACCATTCATTTTATGACTTTAAATCCTTACCCTCTAGGTTTTTGGTTTGCTAGTTTGTTACTGAATATTTATATTGAGGAAAAGTCTCATTGAATTAGATCAATTTAATTTGGGATAGGATGGCATGCACAGAAGATAGCACCAAGTCCTTTCCTCTAACATTGTATCCAGCTACTTGTACCAGAAAAAGTTACAGAATATTTTAATAGCACAAGAGTAATCTTTCAGAAACCTGCAGCAAATCGAAACCCTGCAAGAACATACCAATATCTGGCTAGGCAGCCACAGCAGTTGTATGCAAAAGGAAGAGAAAAGGATAGATTAGAGCCACTGCCAGTGTTCAGTTTTACTACAGTAAAAGCTCACTTTGCCAGAATAAATGGCCAGACTACAAAGAATGGCTGAACAACCTCCTCCAGTTCCACCCAAAAAGAGGAAGGTCAGGAAAGAATCAGTCACAGTTAAATGAAAACTATTGTCCTTAAAGTGAAGTGTTAAAACTCACATGGTCATGAAGAAATTCTATCACCTATAAGGGAATATCAAAGGCAACATTTTTCATGTCATGAAATAATTTTCAAATCACTTCCATAAACTACACCAGAAGAGTAGTGGTTTATTGAACAAACATCCAGAAACATTTTATAATGAATAAAATATTAATAATCTTTATTAGTAGTAATAAAGCTTGTTAATATTTTTAAAATTTATTAACAATACCGTAGATATTATTGGTCTATTACAGACACATAGAATGATCGAATTTCTGTCCCAAAGAGTTTCCAAACTTTGGTTAATACTTTTCATCACCTCTAAACCTCAATGAGCAAGTATAAAAGGAGGTTTAAGTATTATGTCTTGTTAGCAAACTGCATCAAAGATACTTGCTGTAAGGGCCACTCAAAGGTATTCACAGTAGTCCTCTAAGACACATTCAAAATCAAGGTAACTCTTTCAAATTCAAAGTTGTGATGCATCTATTAAAGTACATATTTTTGTGTTGCATCGTTTGTATTAGTAATATTTTTGCTAATGTTACAAATGCACTACTCATATTCATAAGTATTAGGAGATTCAAAGAAGTAGAATTATTTAGATTGGAAAACCCCCTTAAGATAGTCGAGTCCAGGTATAATCCTAACATTGCCATGTCCATAAAGTTGTTGCACAAGTGTATTTAAAGTTTAAGAAGAAGAAATTTGGTTCAAGTGCGTTGTGAAAAAAAAAAAAATATATTAAAAATGATATTAATTCTTTCACTGTGATTGAACGAGTGTCAAAGATACAGGTTTGTCAACGGCTGAAAAGAAGAAATTCTATGGGAAAGGAACTTGAGACACTTTGTTAAAATTACTGCCAAAAGCAATGTTCTTGGTGAGGATGAGATGGACTTAAGTCCTCTCAATTTAGCTTTCTGTCCTCTTAAGGTCTTGCTAATCAGGTATGCTGACTCTCATGTTGTATTAAATGTCCTTTCTTAGTACATGTGTCCTGAGAATAAAACTGGATTACCTGTATTGTTCCCTTAGTATCTGGGGAAATATAATGAAGGTGCACTTTTTACAAGAGACTTTTGGGTGTTAGTCAGACAGTTTGAATAAATATGCTGCTCATTTCTCTTGAGTCAGGCAATGTTGACATAGATAAAATAGTTGTACCAGGAGCAGAAACTTTTGTTTTGTTCTACTTTCTCCAAAAATAGTTGAAAGACTTCAACTGTTTCCATATAGCTTTTCCTTTTGAGACATTTGCCTCACCACCTTTTCTGCCCATCTGAGATAGACAGTGAAGTACCAGAAATAGGTGCAAATACCAGTAGAGTAGAAGAGTGATAAGCCTTCAAGATGAAATAGGTAAAAATCTGAAGAAGTCTATCCATAAACTATCATGAGAAAGAGAGGACTTGAAGTCAAAGATGGTTGGCAGCACTCTCACTCCTGTTGTGTTTTCATCTGTGAAATGGTGCTATTGGTTCTCTGCAGCTTAAGTGACTGGGGAAATGTGCATATACAGGAATTGAGTGTCTGTATGTGTCTGTGTGTTAAATCTGTCCTGAGCTGTATGGATGTGTTGTCAATGATGCCAGCTGAATTCTTTCAGAACTGTTTTTCTTGGCCTATATATTTTCAGCTTCTGAATATCTGCAACTATGGAAAAACAGGTATCACACAGAGATTCTCTGTCAATCTGAAGAATAGATCTCTAAATCTGAGGAACAGATCTCCAAAAGACAATTTAGATAGACAATGAAGTTGTCTTGGATGCAAATTGGGAATATTGACTGAAACAGGCTCTTGAAAATCTAACCTCTTCAAGAAGAATAAATGTGTTTTACGTGATAGTGGACTTCAAAGTTTGAGACTGATTATAACTAGAAAAGTTACAACTAGAAGCTTGAAACATTTAGGGTACATTTTAAAAATTATTTAATTCAAGTAACCTCTTTCTTTGCTGTATCACTATGCAATAATGTCCTCTTCCTTTGATAAACCTTCTCTTTAGGCATGAGTTGTCTTGACTTTTGGGGGGGGAAGGGGCCATTAATAGTTTTTATTCAGGCATCCAGCCAGGCAGCACAGAAAAGGAAATTATTATTTTTTAACTGAATGCACTGGTAATGATGCACCCAAATGCCCCAAAATTAGCTTTATTTTTCAGAGCATCTAGAGGAGCAGAATGCAGGATCCGTAGCATACGTATTAACAGCACCAATTATCCATGTGACTGCTGCTCTTCTTGAGTCCTGTATGTTCCAGGAGATACATTTTCTTTCTTTATGCTTTGTGCTCAGAGTGTGAAATCCAATAAAATAAACCAGAGAAGTATCACTGATATCACGGACTTTTTTTACTACTTCCCATAGGGTTCATCAGGCTAACTAATTCCTGAGATATAACCATATATATTCTGCAAGTGATTTTTGAAGACGTGGGCAGAGAAAGTTCCAGGGTACGTGTTGTTCTTCATTTATATTTTCCTCAGCCTTTTCCCTTAATTCTCTTCTCAGGAGGCAATAATTCTTGCTCAAACTGCTTTGTGCTCTTACTTCCTTTCCCCATAGCTGCTGGTTATCTGAGTTCCATTGACAACAACATTGCAGCATGTCGATGATTTTTTTTTTCTTCTCTCAGCCAGGCACATTTTATGTCATTGCATTATGACATGTCCATAGAGACAATAAGTAATAGAGAATATTTTAAAAATATTGATAATTAAGGAAATGCATGCCCAAGGATGTTTTGGGTTGGAGAGATTTAGTTGTATCCTTGGAAAGATTTTAAGCTGAGGATTAAATATCACAATGCTGGACTGTATTTGCATTCACCTTCTATGGTCATAGCCAACATGACATCAGACAATTTGATATGCAGTATGTTTTGAACATAAGAGGATTTTGCAAATATTCACCCAGACTGCAGGAGTCTATGTAGAGTAAGGATTTGCTTCCCTTTTGAGTTCTAATTTGGGATGGCCATGAGAAAAAGTCTTTTAACATTGGTCTGCCAGGCCTTCTCTGACCACACCATCGGAAAGCCCATCCAATATACCAATACTTTTGTTATCGGTAATACCTGGGAAGCAAAGAGTGCAGAAATAATTTGTTGTTGTTGTTCAAATAAGATGCTTTACTTTTTTATGGAGTCCCCCTGTTTAGGTCCATGACCAACTTTTAAATCTTTGAAATGATTATGTGATTTCTGTACATTTCTGAAATCAAATATAATTTGGTCATATTCTCAGTCTCAGAAGTTACATATTTCTGTATTTATGATCCAAATATAGCCAATTGTCAATTTCTTATGAAAACATTTATTTATTTAACTGCACAGTTAAGTGCACAACAGTGCGGTGGATCTGTATCTAAATAGTGGATGTGTATATAAATCGTCAACCATGTATCTTAATTGATAACAAATTGCTAGAAATTAAAAAAGCAATATTAATTTTAGAGCAATCAAATGCTTATTTAAGACATTTAATTTAATATGTCATCAAAAATTGTTTTCTATTGAGACAGTGTCATATCCTCGTTATTATCATGTGGCAGTGAGAGATAGCTAAAATTTCATTATAAGAATAATAAATATCAAAGAATTTTTACAAGATGCTCCACAATGTGATATATATTCTGGTCTAATCAATTACATATTTGCTTTCTAAACCCAAACATTGTACCAAGCTGCTAAAAAAATTTGGGGAACTAATTTTAAGCTGATTTTCTAGCATATGCAAAGACTCTCATTTCCATTTAATTACCATAAAATAAAAGCTGTATTTATCAGGAAATTTTCATGCACCGTTACTTAGTTTTAAAGAAATGGGCACTGCTGATGCATTCAACCACTTGCAGTGGAGAGATATTGCTTTGGTTTCTAACTGGCCCTCATTTTTAGAAATACTTCAGTGATGCTCACAATTTAATATTCCTATTGTTATCACTATGCACCGGGAAATTATGTTATATGAAACATAGTTGGCCCATGTTTTGAGAATGCAACTTGATGGACCAAATTACTTATGCACTTTTGTTCTCTCAGCTTTGATTAAAGTCTTCTTTTTACAGTTTTTTCTTGATGAGTGTTTCTAAGCAGTTCTTTCAACCAAGGGACTTTTTTTCACCTAGCTCACTTAAGTACAAACAAAAATATCTCTCTGAGAAATGAATTTCAATTGTAAGAATATAACTGAGCAAAAAAATAATTGTAACCATTAATTTATCTAGAATCTCTCTCATCTGCTCATAGCAGATAATAGTTGGCTCAAGCTTCTCTACGTCCAACACTTTAACAGCAGTGATACCTCCAAACGGATGAAGTATTTACTATACGAGCAAACATGTGCTTCTACTGTCTGGCTCCAAAAATTTGCATAGTTCTCTCAGCTGAGTTTGTTCAGATAGTTGAAATAGGAAGAATACCAGTTCTTTAATTCTCATTCTTACAGTGAGGAGTAAATTAGAAACACTGTGACTTGAATCTTCTGATTCCTTATAATCATGGGGCAGGACAAAGCACGCAGATGTCTCTGACCAGGTTATTGTGGGAGAGTATGCAGATCCTCTTGGACTGAAGAGGACTTAAAAGACCAATATCACTCCTAGGTTGTAATACAAAGTTGCATTACCTTACCACTGCATCACTGGTTACAATCTGATGACTTTTAAATTTTTGTAAATAAAGGTTTATACATAATTTATGAATAGATTCCAAAAGCTAGGCTCTGCCACTTCTACATAGCAAAGCCAGTTTTAGAGCCAAGAGTCAAAGGTCACTCTGGAAAAAAGAAGCATTTCAGAAGCATATTTTAATTTGAAATTTTGGAGTAATCCCTGTCCAAATTTTCAATTTTTGTTTGTTTGGTTTTTTTGTTGCTTTCCTTCCTCACAAATACCCCATGAAACCGATTCACTTAAATCTCAGCACTAGGATGTGCCCTAGAGAGGCAAATTTTTTAAACAGAAGAGTGCAAAGACCAAAGACTTCTTTTAAAGCCTTTCTGCCTGGCCCAGATGGAAAGTGAGAAAAAAAATCTACAGATTTGACACTTTTAGGTTCAAGTTTGTGTATATCTATGCATATGTGCATATACACAACTACAAAAGCATACCTCAAAACTTACGTGTTCACTTTCTTAGATTTACATTTAATTTAGTATTTGGAAGTTCCTGTTATTGTACTTCTTTTTCACACACTTTCCCTTTGTGAAGTATAGTGGATCCATTTGTGGCATTTAAGATAGATGAAACCTCTCTGAAAGATGTTCATATTACCTGGCCTTGTGAGTGTCTGATTACTTTGCTATTGGACATCAATACATTTCTTTCAACTTTGCTGACATCTCATTAATCGTGAGTAAATTCATGCCAGGTCTTTGCAAGAATGGTAATTGAAGCCCAGTGGCACCCAACCAGGCTCTTAAATCGTTCATCAATAAAGTAACATGTAAATTCTGTCCTTGAGGAACAATGAACCTACTTTATTTGTACCCAAACAGAGAATCCCAATGTCTATTTTTGAAATCTCCAGTTACAAGGGAAAGGAAGGGAAGGGAAGGGAAGGGAAGGGAAGGGAAGGGAAGGAAAGGGAAGGGAAGGGAAGGGAAGGGAAGGGAAGGGAAGGGAAGGGAAGGGAAGGGAAGGGAAGGGAAGGGAAGGGAAGGGAAAGGATATTCTACTTGCATCACACACACATATATATATGCTCTGTTTAATTCTTGATTGTAGCATAAAATTCTGTAATACAAAGATAAAACTTTAGAATTCAGATACTAGATTATTTTTCCAATTTTCTATTTTAGCAAAATGTGTATCTTTTACGAATGTATGGAGATATTCATACTAAAAATTCCAATTATAATTTCCAAGACATAATTGTCAATAACGTACAGTATATCTGATTTAAACAAGAATCAGTGCATTATATTTTGGGAAATAGTCTTATAAATATAATTTATTTCTGCATATTTTTTTCTAAAAAAGGGAAAATATATGCCATAATATGAATTATTACATTTTAGGAGCAAAGCAACTGCTACTAGAGCAAAGCAAATATAAACTTATATCATTTGGATATTTTGGGAACTAAACTTTGTTAAAGAATTTAATTCCTTAGAATTAAATAGACTTATATGTCCATAAATATTAATAGTTAAATTTTAAAAAATTTTCCATATTGAAATTTATTAGGCTTGTTTGTTTTGGTTTTAATTTAGAATTTACAAAGCACTGTTTACAAACTGCAGTTCTAGTGAGCTGGCTGGCTAAGATTTTAAAGACTTTACATAACCCTCTCTTTTGTATTTATTTTTTTCTGCTGAGTCAGACAAGAGCTATCCTGTATAAAGTATTGCACATTTCACACCAAAAATGCATATGGAATTCCTTTTTAAAGGTCTCTGCTTTATCTGTCTTGGACAAAATTTCCAGATACTGTGACCAGAAATATTTTTCTTTTAATTTTCTTATTGTTATGTCTTCATGAGAGAGAAATGTCAGTTTGAGGGCTAGTGTCATAAGTTATAATGCCCTTAGTCACATGAGAAAAAAAAAATAATGGAAAAATGTTAAACCAAGTTCTAACTCTTTGGAATTGGTGGGAGAGACTTCTGCTGATTTCAGTTCTGTGAGCAGCAACCTGATGACACAAGCCATCTTTCTGTGGAAGCACACGTGTGCGCGTGTATATGTGTACACATAGGTCAGTGTATCTATAAATACAGTATTGTCCTATCAGTTTCTGATGAGCTTCTGTTGACAATTCAATCATTGAAATGCTTTATGCAATTTGATGGGGCTTTTCCATAGTAGATAAGTGAAGACATTAAATCATTCTGTATTTCCAGGGTCTAAATTTAGAGTATAAGAGTGCTTCCATGAATCTTCCTGTAATAGTCAAGAGCAACATTTAGAGCTGACTTAGACTGTTATATAAATGCCTTTTAGTTTATATACATTCAGTTATAACAGATGTATTTTACAAGGGAATATCTGAATAAAAAGAAAGAAAAAGAATAAGCCTTCCAAAGAAAATAATACCCCTAAAACCACCTCAGGAAAAACAAACAAAAAAACAACCAACAAAGCATAAAGGAATGGAAGACCTTCTAAGTGACATGTAACTAAGTGAAATACAATAGCTTACAACTACTGTTGCTAGTTCTTGCCGATTCTTTCTTCTGGGTTATAATAGGGCTCTTTGGCTTAACTTTAACTAAGTGCAATATTGATACAAATGAACAGAAGATGAATCTTTGATACTTATCTTAAGCTAAAATTTAAATTTTGATTCAGTGATAACTGTGGTCTAGAACTCTGAACAAATTATATTTTCTTATTCACTGTAAATGAATTATTAGGTCTTTTAGAAATCAGTGGAATTAAATCATTTACATATGATATAAAAGGACTAAAAATGTCTCCCTGTTGTAAACTAGCAAACATTTGTAGAGTTATTTCTGTTTATATCTTCATGCTCTCTTCAAACACAGACAGTGCAGAAAAACTCTGGGAACCAGTACAAGTGGGGAAATGATTGGAAAGGCAGCAGCCTTGCCCCAGCTTTTCTAGGGTTTACAGTGAATTCAAGTTGAATTTGTATTCAGTAATAAACTCTCATGGCAAGTAAGCAAAACATCATGTTGTGCTACAATAGAAGCAAAATTATAATATGTCTTTCTGCTCAGAGCTAGTAAGGCTGCACATTGAATACTGAGTCCAGTGTTTAATCCCTCAGAGGTCTGTGGAGAAAGTGGAGAGGAGGCTGCTGTGCTGGTTGGGGGATATGATGAGTGGTTGAGGTAGCTGGATTTGATCAGTGTGGCAGTACTGTGTCTAAGACATGAGTCAATAGCAGCCTGTATTTCCCCAAGGTTTTTTTTTTTTCAAAACTGAGGCAGCCAGACTATTCTCAGTTGTACTAGGCAATATGACAAGGGGCAAGAGACATGTTGCATCTTAGGAAGATTAGACTGGACAGTAGGAAAATATTCTTCACGAGGTAGTGGAGGTTGGAACCATAAGATATTTCTTGGAAAGACTGAGGATCTCCATTCTTGCAGGCTTTAACATTTAGCTAGACAAAGCCATAGTAGAGTGGTCTAGAATTGGAGAAGGTCCTGCATCGATCAGGAGTGTGCACTAGGCAGTCTCCAGAGGTGCTTTCAGATCAAAATTCTTGCAGTCTTGCTGTGATATTTCTGTGATCTTAGTGTGATCTTACTATTCAAGAAAGACTCCCAGTGTCCCAGGAATCTCTAAATATGATTCAGCCTCCTTTATTTTTTTTGGATCACTTTACCTCAGTGATCAAAAACTTCCTCAAATTAGATTCCCTAAAGGAATCTCTTCCAGAAAAGACCTTGTTCCATCTAATAAATTCTAGTATCAAAGTCATTGATTCTCTATACATGTAGATAGTACATTATTTAATACCTTAATATTTTTAGTAACTTATTTCAAGTGTCCATCCCTTTTAGCTATTCTGTATCCTGTCAGTCTGCCTGTTGCTGGTAACGCAAGCAGAGAGGTATCAACACCTCTGAATCAAGAGCTGATACTTTTATTGAAAAAAAATTCTAAAGATAATGTCCTTCATCTCACAGATCACATAGTTCCTGGCTTCTTCCTTCTCCACTGTACAGACTCGCCAAATGTTGAAGTGAGGTTCCCACAAGTTTTTACTTCAGTATAAATTTTATATGTTAAATTCCTTCCAATATAAAGATCTGTATCACAATGTAGCAGATAAGAATTACTCAATGGCCTAGAAGTGTGTGTCCCATTGTTCTGGCTCCTTATCCTCATAAAAAAAATGAAAAAAGTGAAAACATTGTTTGGCATGTATATGACACCAGCAAGATTAAATGAGATTAATAACCTTATTTCCACAAACTCTTGGATAGTCCTCCAAGAAAAAAAAAAAATTCTCATCCATATGTGGTGGCGTTATCATTGTGTTGCTCAATTTTGGCTCACGATCAATAGAATAATTTTTAGACATAACTGGACTAATGCTTCCACTTACTCCAGATGCTTTTCTACTTAGATTATTCCTGAAAATACCACTAATGGGCTTTTACAAAGATTTATGCAGCCATATAATCCTTTCTGTGAAGAACATTATTGCCAGTGCAACAATGCAGTTCACCTTTAGCTAAGGCTGGAAAATTACAAAGAACTTCATAGAATCTTACATTTAGAAAACACTCTAAATATAGTATATTTAGAGCTACTTTTGTCTCTTCTATATAGCTTCACAGAAATCTCTGCCAAATTCTTAGAAACAATGTAAATGCCTTTTGCTTATACCAAATAGTACCCTACTATAGAATTAGTCTGTCTATTTTCATGCAGAGTGCTCCTGTCATCTGAAGAACACCAAGACAATAAAAACCACATATTATTCTCACATATCTATTGTATGAAATTACAAATGTATATATTTGTACAATTCAAAGAACATATAACCTACATAAACTCACTCTGCCCAAGCAAATGAGAATATTTCTTTCACAATGGATTAATGATTAGGGTTAAGTGCCAGCACAGTCACAGACTTATTGACTGATTATTTTGTGTTCCAGAAAAGAAGAAGCTTCATCTGCTGATCTAAAAGGATATTAGTATTTTCAAGTTGGTGGAACAGTCAGTGATTCTAGATTAAAACTATTAAAACAAGTCTATTTAGGTTGTGGAGGACAGAAGACTCTAGCAGAGCTGTCTGAAGCTGAAAAAGAACACAGAGATTTTAAAATCTAAGGTTGTATACATCATCACATTATGATCCCCTTTGATGGTAACAATAACTAGGATGAAGATCTCAGATGAAACTGTACAACCATTCTCACAGTTGTTAGCTGAAACAGTAACGAACCTTCTTGAACTAATAAGTAGCAGGTGTGATTTATATTTTGCTTTTGGCAAATAAACTTAGTTTGGGGCTTTTTGCTTTGGTTTGGTTTTGATTTTGTTTATGCTAACATTGAATTGCAATGGAGGGATCAGAATAATTATCAGAATACAATGTATTGTCTTTCCAAGACCTCAAGAAGCTATAAACCCAGATATTGAACAATTCTCACACACTCATTGGCTCATTAGTTTTAAGGTACCCAGTATGCAACAGGTTTTATAGTAAGTTGCATGATATATTTGTGTTTTATGGCTGATAACATGAGATAGTAAGCTGGGAGGAG
>NW_008583802.1:0-21562 GCF_000691845.1 Merops nubicus | reverse complement strand
CTGTTCCATGATCTTCCCAGGCACGGAATAGAGGGTGACAGGCCAGTAGTTCCCAGGGTCTTCCTTTCTACCCTTTTTAAAACTGGTTGTGATGTTTCCTTTCTTCCAGTCACTAGGGACCTCACCTGACTTCCCTGGGCAACCGCATCAGCCAATTCCTTCAGTACTCTGGGGTGCATCTCATCAGGCCCCATGGACTTGTGAATGTTAAGGTTCCTCAGGCATTCAAGAACCTTGTCCTCGTTAAAATTTGGGACGGGCTTTGTCTGGCTTGTCCCTGTCTCATGGACCATCCTCTTGAGAGCTGCGAGGAGAGAAGTTGCCATTGAAGACTGAGACAAAAAACTTGTTCAGGACATTGGCCTTCTCCTCATCCGTTGTTACTAATTCCCCATTTCTGTTATGCAGGGAGGTGGTGACTTCTTTAACCTTCCTCTTCTGTTTAATGTACCTGTAGAAGCCCTTGCTGTTTTCCTTTGCATCTCTTGCCAAGTGCAGCTCCAGCTGCACCCTGGCTTTCCTCACCTCATCCCTGCACAACCGGGCGGTGTCCCTGTACTCTCCCCAGGATACCTGTCCCTGCTTCCACAGCTTGTGCAGTCTTGTCTTGTCCTTTAGTCTGACCAGCAGGTCTTGACTAAGCCATGCGGGTCTCCTTCCTTCCCTACCTGATTTCCTACAGCTGGGAATTGTAAGTTCTTGCACCCTATGATAAGTTTCCTTAAAGATTTGCCAGCTCTGTTCCGCTCCCTCGTCCCTAAGGACTATTTCCCAGGGAGTCTTACTGATTAACTCCTTGAAAAGCTGGAGGTTTGCTTTCTTAAAATTTAGGGGTTTGACTTTGCTTTTTGTCTCCCTTGTACCCCATAGGACTGTGAACTTCACTAACGCACGATCACTGCAGCCCAGGCTGCCTCCTATCTTGATGTCCCTGATGAGCTCACTAGCATTTGTGACCATCAGGTCTAGTGTTGCACCTCTCGAGTAGGGGCGTCTATTCCCTGCTGCAGGAAGCTGTCATCAGGGCACTCCAGGAGTCTCCCAGATTGCCTACAGCTCGCCGTGCAGCTTTTCCAGCATATATTGGGGTAGTTGAAATGCCCCAGTAGGAAGAGAGCCTGTGAGCATGATGTGTCTTGTAGCTGAAGAAGACAGCTCCAAGAGAAAAAGAGAGTTTGTGCTCATTAGAGACAGCAGTTAGTACCCTCTTTTAGTATTGAAATAGAGGCCAGTGTTCAAAGCCTTGTCTAACTTGCCTAAACAACTATCCTTGCTTTTTACTTGGAAGTTTTTGTTGTTGTTGTTGTTGTTGTGTGTTTCTACCACCCTCCTCACTACACCACCACCCCCCCCAACCCGATTGCCTCTATTATGGATAGTAAGCTTCACAGTTAAAATTGCCAAGCTCAGTGGTTTCAAAATCTGCAACACTCAACAGTAGATGGTTAAAGATGGAAATAACCTCATTCCTGGCAGTACCAGTGGCAATTCCCAGGAAGCATGAACAAATGTAGTGGAGGGGCATTTAGGTTAATGAGGAGTGACAAGTAGTGGAAACATGGACACAGGCCATAGGTTGCTTATATACAGGCAGTTCTGCTCAGGTGGTCTGAGCAGTTCAGGACTTGGAGAACTGCCAGACAAAAAAAGCAGAGGTGTCAAGAATTAGCACCAAGTCTTACAGACTGCAAAAATGGGGAGAGTCAGGGCAAACAAAACCAGCCTGAAGATCAGAAGAGAGCAATAAAAGAGCGTATTTAGATGGGAAAGCATCCTCTTACAGTCATAGGGCTGGATGCAGAAGAAAGCATTGCACAGAAAGGACAGAGATGCAGTTTCACACGGGGGCAGAGGGAGGGTCCTTGGGGAGCTTCAGTATGAGTTTCGAGAGTGCCCAAGAACAGCGACAGGTGGGATGCAGAATATTTCTTACTGTGAGATGGCAATATATTTACTTGTTTAGGTTAGGTAGTGGTGCTCACAAGCAAGAAAAAGGCGTATGTGCAGGGGTGTTCGGGTGCACCTGGGCTAACAAGGGCCAGAGAGAGTCTGGGCCAGGAGCTGCTGCGCACTGGCACGCAGATGCTTCAGTCCTTGCCAGCCAAGTGCTCAACATGCTCTTCAAAGTGCTGAATTATCCAGAACTTAGAACTGCCAGTGGCAAGCTGTCTTCAGAAATGGAAAGTATGTCTCAATTTTATGAAATGAGAGCTTTGAAACCATTTGATAGTCAGATGATGCCCAAATTGATCTGAGCACTTATTGATGTAATTCTTCTGGCAGAATAATTAAGAGGAGGAGGAGACAGGTGAGGGATTGCTTGTGTTCTGACAGTTTGGCTGTTTGTGACAGACAGATGGACAAAGAAGCAGAAGGCAAATGCAAGAGAAAAAAGAAGATGATAACCACACAGGTGGAGAAGAAGGGTATTTTTGATGAGGGAGATGTTTGGGAAGAGAATGGCAAGTGAAAAAATATTCAGACTCTGAAACAAAGTCTTCTATGAGTAAAGTACAGAGGCAGTACAGGCAAAGGTAACAAATCTCATTTTACCTTCAAATAGGAAAATAAATAAATAAAGAATCCCCCCTAAACTTCAAACTGCTTAAGGGGGGAGCTATGTGGCCTGGAAGGCAGCCCATTAGATCAAAGTCAGCAGCTCTGGAATCCCAGCACTGTTATGAGCAGGTAAATTCGGGGGGCTGCTCATATCAGCTGCAACACATTAGCATTGTTCTAGGAGGGCTTAGCAAGTAAGCCAAAAACAGCAATGCACGGGGAGACGAAGCACATTTCTCTTCCTAGGAAGTGGGCCTTTGTCATCAAGGTTGAAGTCTGTAGATGGCTGTAGAAGTTTACATTGCCCTTAATCTGGTAGCTAGGTGCCTTCTGCTCCCTCTAATTACTGACCTATATTTCAGCAACATCAATTTCACTTCACATGCTAATGGAGATATAGCATCTACGCCAAGCAGCTCTCCCAGTTTTGCCAATTAACATTTTATTCTTCCAGCGTGGTGGGCAAACAAACGCTGGAAGAGTGAGACGAACCTTTGGCGGCGTTGGAAGAAACTTGGCAGGTGCCTAGTGCTGGGGTTTGCCTGTGGGTGCATGCCAGCTGTGATTTGTCCTTTGGTATTCCTTCAACAGCAGGAGCTCTTGAATGCTGTTAAGATGTGAGACATGTTAAGCAATATACCCGTGGGCAGACTGCCTGGAAAAGGCAGAGGCCATTCCAAGAAATAAGAGGGGAGGGAGTTGGGATCAGGAAGAGAAAGGTCCACACATATGAAGTTAACTAGCATATAGCACAGGGACCCCAAATCAAAGTTAAATAAGCATCAGGGATCTCCAATGACTACTGAACAGCTTGGCCCTCAGCACTGAATTAATACCAGGCTATAGTCACAATAGAAATATATATTGAGCAAAAATTTGAAAGGTATAAGCTTATTCAAAGATGATCATCTGGGCACCGCAGACAAGCAGAGAAGAAGTGCAGGAATTACTGTAAAAGAGAAGGCTACAGCTGTTGGCAATAGGAAAGGATGATACTGTACCTGATGTTCCATCACAAGCAGCAGCAGACCAGTGCTCATGTACCAAAATTAACAGGGGCAGGTTCCAAAAAGATTGAGACTTATTCCATCTTTGGACCTTTCCTAAATCTTCCTAAAACAAAGCTACCAGCACTTCAGATCACAAATGGGGAAGCTCAAAGGGGAAAAAAATGCCACCCATGCCACCCACTGAGGTATAATTTGCGGTGAGTTGAAGGTGAGGAGGAAGGGTTTCCTGTGAACCCATTCAGATTCAGCAGTTCTAGTAAGATAGTGTGGGAAAGCCAGCAGCAGGAAAGGCTGTGAAGCAATGTGGGAAAACCATGTGCCTTTGATGGTAAAGGAGATTATGCCAGGGAAGTGCAGGAGCTTCTTCCCTCTTTTCCTTCACTCCCAGATGTTAAAAAAAATTCAGATAATTCAGAGTGCCAGTGCCTATAGGCACTTATCCTTCACAGGTTTTCACTGTCTTCACAGTGCTCTAGTAGATTTATTAATATTTTTTCTTTCCATTTGCTTTTTAGACTGCTTAAGTCGTCTTGGACAGACACCTCTCTTTTTATCAGCTGTGGGAAAGGATGAACACTCAGAGTCCGTCCTGCACTACTGTCACCACATGGTACGTTGCACAGTAGGGATACTGCACAAGCATGGAAATGATGATGTTATACAGAGGGAAAAGTCTCCTCAACCGTAGCAGACCTAAGAGCTGCCTTCTATCAGGCTAAGATTAGGAATAATTCAATGCTTCTTTAGTTACAGACAATTAGAAGTTGAGGATCCACTCCCTAAAACACAGGTTAGATGTTTGCATCATTTGGAGTATTCACACCATGGGGTGTGAATGCAGCTCCAGGGAGTGATGCTTGAAGGAGAAAAAGAGGCAAGTTGGGAGGAACCGTGAACAATTCTAGTAATGCCTAAGCACAACCAGAAATATGTGAACTCTGACCCTGAGGATAAACAAAGCAATGCCAAAATCAGTCTGGTTTGGGTAAAGCATAAGACAGAGAAAACCTCGAATTGGGAGCCCAGGCTAGGCACCTCCCAAGTTCAGAGAAGTAGAGTCCTCTGCGTAGCTACATACACCCCTGACTGTGCACCAGAGGAATACCTGATTAAGCACCAGCTTGTCCACTGAGGTCAGGAGCCAGGAGCAGCAGGAGCTCTCCAGGGGCTGCAAAGCAGAGAATCTCCACCCCAGCAGGGAGCAGAGACAGCCAGGAGGACAGCCCTAGCCTAGGCTGTCAGGCTTCTCCACAGTGAAAAGGCAGGGCTGAAGAAAGCCAGGGGTGTAGAGCACCCAGGTGAGGCTGGGTCAGGGCTATTAAGGCCTATTAGTGCCCTTAGGGCCCTGGTATCTAAAGAGAGTATGTGAGGCCTTCATTCTGGCTACCTGAACAACTCGGTAAATGAAGCGATAAGAACACGAACTCTTTTTTGGTTTATAAAGGCTTCATAGCATCAGGTCTACAATCTCTCTTCTGTCCCACACAGCACACTTTGTGCCATTAAATGTGAGCAGTCTCCCAAGGGAAGGTGGACTTACTGGCCAGCCACCAAGCAATCCTTGACGGTAAAAAAGCACATTACTGCTACTGTTGGTGAGGACCCTGTCCTTAAAAATGTCCCTCTGAACTTTCTCCATCAACATGTAAATTCCAAGGAATGCCTTTAGTTCTCTAAGCAGATCATTCACAAAACCCACAGAGCTCTCTCTGTGGCACTGCTGTAAAAATGGCTCCAAGGCTGCCCTCAGAACCAGGCTGTGCAGTCAGTGAGGTGGCTAGCACACCCGCTAGCTGGGCCGCGCCACCAAGACACACCAGCGCGTCGTTAGGCCATCAAAGCTATGGTCACACAAGCTATGGGAATGGCTGGCTGGAGCAGGACGTGCTGCAGACCACTCTTCCCTTCCAACAGAGGCACGACTTGGGGAATTGCAAGGCAGAGACCTGTCACTCTCATTCACTAAATGACTTCTTTAACCTGTGGCATTTGTTGCATTGCAATTATTAAAAAATAGCCATCAGCCAGCACTGTCTAGACCAAGATACCTCTGAAATGTTGCTTATCTCAAGTGAGAAGGGAGGTTGAAGGGAGATCAGCAAGCTGGGTTACTGATAAGGAGGCACAGAGAAAGAATTAGATGAATGTGGCAGGGAAGAGAAACATACTCTGTGTATAACTGTCCTCTCTTTCAGGACATGAGTGCTGTCCTTCAGCTGGAGGGGAAGAGCACAGCCACTTACTGTGCTGTGATCACTAGTGCTGGGGAGCTCAGCGTTGGCCTGGGAGATATGGACATCCACCAGCAGATCACAGAGCAATACGTATGCACACCATCTGATTTGTAAGCTTTTTCTTATGAAAAGGAGCGTGGACCTGAGACAAAAGGCAACTGGTGAAACTGTTTCAGGAGGGAGTGGGTGTGCAGAGGGAACATGGAAAGTCCTAAAGTTAACCCCAGATATTGGCCATTGAGCAGCATGGCGAGTTACCCTCTGTTGCTGCTGAGCCAGACAGAGCATCTATCTGTTTCTCCTCCATACAGTATCATCATCCATGATATGTAGGTCAGAATTCTCTTCATTAACAAGTCCCAGCTAATCCGTCATTTTTGGCATCTTAAAGCCAGCAATAAATCCAGTCCACCTGCAGAAATAGTATTTCTCCCTTTGGGGAAAACCATGAAAAAGTGGACAGAACACTGATGAAAGCAAGTTTTCCTGTTCCATCCCCTCCCCACCAGCCCTGTTGTTTCTGCATGCTGAGCTACATCAACAGGCACTGCTGCGCAGCACATCCAAACCTTCAAAATGTCAGGGCTAATGGAAGCAGTGATAAAGGACTGATTCAGTGAAAGCCCTGTCACTACACCCTCCTTCCCTACTTGTTCTTTTGTCAACAGACAAAAGCCTGTGCTTCATGACTGACGGCAACATGGAAGTTAAGTGCAATTTACTTACCAGTGGGATCCCCATGAAGTGGAGGCTTCCTGGGGAAAACCCGGTCATTGCTCCCACTTCCATCCCCACCCTGCCTCTCCCAAGCCCTGGCATAGAAAACCATTACCTGACAGATTAATTCTCCTGAGCTTTATGAAACAGTCATGGCCAGTGGAAACTCTGAACCAATCTTCTTCTGCAAAGTGCATTTTGGCAGTCCTCCTTTCTGCCAGGATTAGCAGAGAAATGAGAGGGATGCTACAGGAGGACCTATAGCACCTATAGGCCTGGCAGTGGCTGTGAAGCCTCCCAAAGGAGGGAACAGCAGCTCCCCACTTTACTGCTCCACTGTCCCCCATTCCTACACGATTCACTATGACCCACGAGTAAAATACTCTGATGAACAACTTGTCTTAGGAGGCATTGTACACAGAGACCATCAAAATTACATATGCAGCAAGCAAAGGCATAGTCAAGCCAGGCATAGCACAGGGAATCCTACAGTGGCATTAAATAGCAACATTCTCTTTCCTTGTAGGTCTGGCTGACCCATGAGTACCAAACTGGTCTAGTGTGGACCAGCAACTCTCCTTCCCTGCTGGAGGGCCCCTGCCAGTTGAGTTCACCTCTTGATGGCAGGGAGCAGGGGAAGGAGAAGAAAGGGAGGAGATGAGGCAAATGTAAAAAGCCATTTTCCTCAAGAAATCACTCTTTTAGGTCCATTCCTGCATCAAAGAGTTGCAATATGAGTGAAAATCCTACATCCTGAGTCTTACAAGTAATCATTTTGTCCCTCTGCAATGACTCAAGCTGTCCCTACTTTGTGTCCTGGATTTTCACTAGGTGTCCCAGTTCAAGGAGAATCTGTGCCAGGCCCCACTAATTTGCATTGATGGAAATGTGCCTCTTTCCACTATTCAATACGTCTGCCAACTAGCTAAAGAGCATCAGCTAGCAGGTAAGGAGAACTCAGCCCTGGCCCTGTAGCTCCTAGCAGTATGTGTGCCAAGACACTCCACACACCCTGAGTGCTCTCTTCTGCTGCTTGCTGGAGACACCCAGGTGTTGTCTGACACGCTGTGTTCCTCAGCACTCCTTTCCCTGCTCTACTACTGCTGTTTCAAATGGACAAAACATTTCTGCTTTCTCTGAGTTTTTCTCACCCTGCAGCTAAATGGCATTTTCTGGAATGCAGGTGCTCTAGCCCATGGGGACTGCCAGAAAGCCAGGGAAAGCTGCTCTCTTTGCCTTTAATCTCAAGGCAAGAGCAAATGTGTGTGCTTCTGCCAGATTGATCAGCAATATCATTTGCTTCTCACAATAAGTGCTAAAGCATCTTTTGAGATTATTTCTCTCCCATTTCCCATAAGATACATACCTCCTGTCCTGTCCCCAGTACGCTGGGGGACACCTCACAGGGCTTCTTTCCAAGCTGTTGGAGTTATGCCTTCATTTTTAAAAGGAAATTCTGAAGAAGGAGATGGTGTTCTTAAGACCTGTCAGAGGCTCCAAAACCAGCTAAGAGGAGTAATAAAACCAAATTGTGATTAGATCACTCCAGGGCCAGAAGCAACTGCCTCATTGCTGAGTAGTAGAAAGGAAACCTTTGGGAGACCTTGTCCCAGGCATTGGGGAAATAGTACTTAAGTTTCTAATAGATCACACACATAACCCTGGTTGCTAAGCCTTCTGCACTGCATCCTGCTCTGACATAGCCATGAATCACTAATTAATTAACTAATCAATTGCAATGTTGTTTTGAAGTGTGCTATGAGCCAACAGATGAAAACAAGGCCTCTAAGCCATTCCTCTCAGACAGCTGGAAAGTGCTCACATACATTTCCCCCAACCTGCAAGAGCTAAGAGCAATAAATCGGACCCTCGGGAACCCTCTGCCAGCAGGTATTGAATACTCAGAAGGGTCAGTCACACTTTTAGATAACCTAAATCCTAGAGAAGAGAATTTTCCATTCCAGCCCCTGTTTCAAGTAAATTGGGTTATAACACAGTGGGGATTCATACTCTTGTTGTTTTCCACCTTACATCCCTCTGTGCATGGGTTGTATGGCCCAAGCCAGACTGGTGATCTGCCAGAGAGCACAGTAGGCCTGGGATGGATCCTTGTCCAAAACCAGAGATTCCATTTGCCTTGCTTCATCAGCTAAACAGGAACAATTTCTGGTTTGTAAAATATGTCTCTGAAGTATGATGCTGTAAGGGTACCAGTCCTGAAGTGCCACTCTTTGCGGAAATTAAATAGCCCACCACATGCAGGTGGAAATCAAACAGCATCATGACAAGAAGTCATGCTTCAGGACAGTTTTTTGATCTCTACAGATAGTCCCATGTGGTGTGGTTTCCTCAGCATAGGATAGAGAGATG
This sequence comes from Merops nubicus, assembly GCF_000691845.1. Classification (NCBI taxonomy): domain Eukaryota; kingdom Metazoa; phylum Chordata; class Aves; order Coraciiformes; family Meropidae; genus Merops; species Merops nubicus. The sequence goes on along the minus strand of NW_008583802.1, from coordinate 12,672 downwards.
GTATGGAACTCTTAATACTGGAGAATGAAAAGTTTCCCATGATTTAAAGAAAGAAAATTATATTGACCACATTTCAGAAGTGCTCATAAATGATGAGTAGTGATGCTCATAATTAGACTGCCAGCCCATAAAAAGGCCAGTTGAGGACATTTAAAGTAATATCACAGTTTCCTCCCCCCTCCCTGCTGCCAGAAGAGCTGCCATCCAAGTTGGAGGATGTTGTCCAGATTGCAATGGCCCTGGCCCGCCCTTTGCTGGCCCACCTGTGCTGTGTGGTGGTGACACTTGGTGCTCACGGCATCCTCCTGTGTGGCAAGAGCCTGAGAGGGAGCATCTCGCTTCATCCAGGAGCCCACAAACAGGTAAGGGCATGGGAAAAAACCTCTGAGCTCTCAGTTGCTTTTTTTCTGGGATCAGAAAGCACCATTGCTATTTCTGGTGGCATGGCAGCAGTCCTGAGAAATGTGGCACCACTGCTGGCAAATGTATGTGTTCAGGGGTTGGAATACACTTCTCTGAAAGAAAATCAAGTTATCTGCCCATATACTGATGGCTTCTAGCAGCAGTGTTTATAGTTGGCGAGTTTTAAATGTATTTAAATTTACATGAGTATTTATGAGTGCAAGCTTCATTTTCAGGAAGCTTCATTTAAAACGCTGATCTCTTTCAAAATGTGAAAAAATTTATTGCCTTTTTTTCCCCCCCACTTTTCTTTTTTTGGCATCAACGCAGGTCTGGATGGCATCAGCCACACCAGGCCTTATCAGCTTGGGCAATTCCCACTAACTGTCCTCCTCCCCTACCACAGGCTGCTGGTGCCCAGCTCTGTGCCACCCACTACCCCGCCATACACATCAGCAGGGATGAGATAGTCAACGTCTCGGGAGCTGGTGACAGGTATGCTGCTCACCACCTTGTCTTCTCCAGCTAAATGTGGAGGGGCCATCACCAGATTTCTTTGCAATTCTGCTGCAAAGGCAAATGACATTCTGCTCCTTGAGGAGCAGGCGTTAGGCACACAAGAACAGGACTGGTTACTGTGATTCCTTACAAAGCTCACTAAAAATGCCACTCTAAGTGTCTTCGATGGTAGTTGTACCATTATTAGTTTTTCTTTAAGATCTAAGCCTTTCATGGCAATCTACTAATTCTGAGTTAGGCTGGGCTGAGCTGCTAAAAGCAAAGTAAACCAACTTACATCAAAGCTGTCTTACTAGCTACTTTACTTCCACACTTCTCCAGCGGAAGTTGGACTGCCACTCAGTAGCTAAAATCGCCCTATAGAAGCATTTCATCAGGTTCTGCCCTTGCCTCTGGTGATAGCTTGTGCTTCAAATGAGTCTGCTGTGTAACTCACCTAGCTGTTCACACAGCGCTGTACACAGGAGTAGGAAATGACAGGTATTCTTCATAGCCCCACTGATCAGTTCTCAATATGTCAGAGTAGTATTTTATTATGCTTCTTGTTAACACATCAAACTATACATAGTAGTCAGGTTTTTTTTTCCTTTTTGCTTCATATGCAACAATAATTGATCCCGCTCTTTTATTGCTTTGGGCTAGACCAAAAGGCTGTATGTGACAGATACTTCCTTTTGTTTTTCTACTCTCACCTACCAATAACTCAACCATAGCTGTGCTTTCTTTTTTCTTTTCTGAGTGGGCAGAATGAAAAGTAATTTTTTTAAAACTTACAGTGTCCTCAGTATTTGAGGCAGGATCAGTCAATAACTTCTTGCCAAGCTAGTTAACCCACTTAACACCAGGACACCACTCCTTATGTCCCAGGTCACTTCTGAGATGAGTTGACTGCAGCTGCAAGCTGGTCTTCTCCAAAGGAGATCCAAGTTTAGTTCTGAGCAGCGAGTGTAACAGCAGGGGAGTGAGGGCTGGGAAGAACCTTGCAGAGTCAGCCTGTCCTAAGGAAAGCTCAGTTCTGATCATGGCTTCCTGTAGATCTGCCCAACCTCTGTCAGCCCCTCCTGGGACACAGCCTCCTCTCTGCAGCATCTTCTCAGTACACAACTCCCCCTTAACACAGGACAAGTTTTTCTAGAGGCTAACAGAAACTAAGCATCTTCTTTAGCCTTTTCTTTTTCTTTTTGAAAGCTTAATTTAAGGGAAGACCAAAGTTGAGATAAAGCGTGGTACTGCGAAACATCTCAGAGTTAGACAGGAATACTTGAAGTTTGTTTTTCCTTCCAAAGCTATCTGAAAGCCAGGGCCCCATTACTGGATCCTTCCTAAGGCAGTATTGGTCTAGAAAGCCCGTTCCCCAGAGTCCCCAGGTCCATGTGGGACTTTTCATAGTCCTCTTGTTCATCCAGGGTTTTCTCTCCTGGTAACCATGGCTGCTTCACTGAGCTGCAGAAATCCCTGTCCTACTAAGTAAGCGTGCCAGAACAGGCTGGAGATGCCAGGACACTATGCTGATGCATGTGCCATCTCCACAGAACATCTGCTGGTGAAGTTGCCTAAGCCCAGCCTGTTGGTGCTTTGGAGGGACTACGCAGATGGGTACAACCCAGGGCTACAACACGTCCATGGCTCAGGCCCTGTGAGCCCTCCCACTTTTGAAGCACCGGTCAGGGGCCAGAGGTCTGAGCAGGCAGGACACGCACGCAGAGGCAGGACCCCGGGCACCCCACGCCTCCCTTCCGCCCCGTGGCTCCTGTGGGTGCGGAGTGCTGCCTGGGAGCCGTGCGTGCGCGGGGAGCGGCGGCTGTTTGCGCCCTGGCAACACAACATTGCCTGCCCGCACACAGCATCGCTAGGGGATGGCCCCAAATATTTACTCTGAACTTCTGGAGCTGTTGAGAGATTGAACGGTTTCTGGAAATCGTAATCTTGGGTGCCTTTGTTATGCATAAAAAGATGCTGAGGTAATTGGAGCACACACACAAAAAGGTGATCTTTATCCCTTCCCCATAGATTTGCTCATTAATCCTCCTTGCCATCACATTTTCCTACCCTTTCTTTTTACTCTCAGATGTCATTATCATCTGCCTTCTCTCCCACTTCTCCTTTGTCCTTTCCCAGCCTCTGAGCACGATTGCTGTATTTAGCTATGAATAAACAGTAGTTGTTCCCCTTGACCACAAACACCACCCTGTACTCTCCATGCCTCAAGAGAGCCTTCCCCTGCAAGCCAGGAAGATGGCAAAGGCATCTGCTTCTCCTGATGGACTCCTCCATACCTTGTGAGGACCTGTGGGTTACTGCAGTTGTTCCAAACACTCACATCATTTTTAGTGGGAAATCTCAGATGGAAAACCATAGCAGAAGTTTACAAAAATCTGAACCTACAATCTAATTTTTCAGCTTTGGATTTCTTTCTCCAGCTGTGTCTGTTGCCCCTCTCACATACATGTGGAAACTCCACCTCTCTTCCCACCCACCCCTGTGGGGACAGGAGGGAATGTAACGTGGCGCCAACACAGAGTAGAGAAGTGACAAAATAATGGTGAAGCAAGGGAAAAACAACTTCTTCCTTTCTTGGATTCCTTTCTTTTCTCATGCCTCACTTGAAAAACTGGGGAGAATAGAAAATGTGGTGGAGTGGGAAAGTACCTCAACTTCTCAGATGAGAAGCAAATAAAATGCAAATAAATAGCACTAGTTGTTACTCCAAATTTAAAAATAAATATAAAAAAGCAAACCCTTTTCCTTATAACCTCACCTCTCCTGTGTTATATTCTGCATCTGTAAGTGTTGGTTTGGGTCCAAATGAATGCCCTTACAAATGAACAGCCACGTTCCCAAGGTCAAAGCTGTTCCCCTAGTCTTCAAAACCGCCTTTCTTTCTCTCCACAGCTTAACGGCAGGAATCCTTGCGGGGGTGCTGGCTAAACATGATACAGATACCTGTGTGCGGATGGGTCTGCTTGCTGCACACTTGTCTCTCCATTCCTATGAGCCCATTTCCCCTGAAATCAGCACTTCCAGTGTCAGCCAGCAGCAAGTCAAGAGCAGGAGCTGGCCAGAGGTGAAGGTATGGAAGATGGACTAGGGTACCGTGGCTTTCCCATCCATCATGTCCTTGCACTCCCAGCATTGCTATTTCCAGGTATGGGGCTCTGTTTCAAGCACTGAGCTCAAAAGCTGGCTGCTGACCAGAGGACTCAGGCTTTTGGTGCACACTGCCTTTCGGGAGGTGAAGTGTCATTTGGTGACAAGTTGTATTGCACTGTTCATGTTTATGTTTGCCTGCTGTCTCCTCTCTTTCTTTTTTTTTTTTTTTACATTTGGTGGGTTATAACAACCACAGTTTTGTTCTTTTGTCTACTACCTGTTCATAGTGTATCTCACCCTCCCATCTAATGGGAACAGTCATCTGTTTTGGTCTTGAGTAGACCCACAGGGAAGGAGGACCAAACCCCGGGAAGTTCTTTGTAAAGAAAACCTGGTTTCTGGTCTTTCAGACAGACCTCTTGCTTGCCTGAAGCAAGGCCTCCAGTCCTTTAGATTTTCTATTGAGGGAATTTTCCTTTCCTCCACCTTGTGTCACTGTTGTCCATTATCATGGTAGTCCCTCTGACATTGTCTCCCAGATCTTCAGAACCACGTCTCTTCAGGTGGGCCCAGCAGCAATATCCTCTCTTGCTGTTTATTCCCACGGACCACAGCCTGTGGCAAGGTGTAGCTGACAGGCACATAACCCTGTAAGACAACCCCATTGGTCTTCCCAAGCCAGCCAGTCAATGCTGCACTTTCTTACTCTGAATGCCCCTGGAGAAAGCATGCCAGACTAATCAAAGAGGGGTAACCAGGGGCCAGTTGGTGGTCTTTAAAAGATGACTGCCCCTTGTTCCACATGCCTTTCTCTGAACTTGGGACTTCCTTCCTCCTCAGCCTAAAGCGTTGAGTCTGAAGCAAAAGAGAGCAAGCCCCTCTCACCATGCCTCTATCACTGACCACTTGGCAAACCACTGGTTACTTGACAGAGAACTCTTCCCACGTGTGGCTGGCTAGAGAAGAGCACTGGCAGGCATATGATCCTAACAGAGCACTGCGTGCTGGGACCAAAATGTTCCGTCACATCTTCCCTTCCCTCTGGAACAAGAAGTCTCCTGGTACCATCACAAAAGCTCAGGCTAAGGACATTTCTTCCAGGGAGGAGGAAAGCACAGCCCTTCTTTATAGGTGGACACAAGCCGTGCAGCTTCAATGATTCTGCCAAATTCACAGTTCATAGCAAAGACAGGAACAGAGCAGAGCTTCCTTGACCCTGCCCAGGCTGAAGCTGCATGATTATCCTTCTGCCTTGAAGCTCTCCAGCACCTTTATTAGCAAGGATGTCTACACTTAGACCAATTTTATACAAATCAAGCCTGGTCCACAGCCTTTTGAAAATTAGCTAATGTATCCAGCTTGGCTATAGAAATCAGCTTGTCACTTTTCTGTTGTGTAACTTACCTCCCAGAGATACTTCTTCTAGATGTCCTCCAGCCTTTTGGGCAAGAGGGTGCCGACAGGGAGGTAGTGACATGACAGAGGGTGTCATCCCTTCTTCATGCAAGAGAGATGCCAAATATGGACAAGTATTAGGGAGCGAGGGCATCTCTCGTGGAAACAGTGAGGAGAAGTCACTCACTCTCCCAGCACATGGTGTGCACAGGATGCAGCTGCAGTTGCTGTGGGTTATCAGCCAACAGTCTGATGAACACAAACTCATTTCCAGTGGAGCTGGGTCTTGGCACTGGCTTGATTTTGAACCTGGTGGATGGTAAGCCTGGAGTACAGACTCACCTTTCATTTCATACAGAGCACACCTAGTGGAGAGGATCCTTGAGTGAGGAGCAGATCACTGGTATCTAACACAGCACAAAAGCCAATCAAAGCTCAGCCAAACAAAACTCTCCCAGGTAGGCTCTGCTCTCCAATACTGAGCTCCCACTGCAATGGATGGAGGCATTAATTGTGTGTCTTCCTTCTATCCAGACCACTTTTTCCAGACTTGTGGCAACTTCTTACCTCTGAGCCTGCTGCCTTCCCATCAGATTTGGCTAAAACTGGGCAAAGAGCTGAGAAGGCACAAGGAGTGGGCTAGAGAACTGACAAAGCTGTATCACATCAGTGCCACTTCCTTAGGAAACCAAAATGAAAACGCAAGAGCTGCCTTTTCAGAGGCCAAAGAGACCCATTTTGATCCTATACACCCCCTCTCCCCCACACAAACCTTTACTGGCAGCTCCCCGCCTTTACAAAGACCTTGCTTGCAAGCGTTCTTAGCTCACACACTGTGCTCGCAGGCATGCACGTACCCGTCACCGAGCTGGGACTGGGACAGGGTGGCCGTGGCAGGAGGGTGCTGGGGTGCTTGGGAGCACAGGGGAGGGGGCTTGGGCCCATGGAAGCAGTCAGGTTTGCTCACAGGCGGGGAGGTGGGACACGGCAGGGGCGGGGGAAAAAGGCTGTGCCCCTAGGGTAGGTCCCTGCACTATAAAAATGACTTCGGCTGGATCCAGCATCAGGGAAGAGAGGCAGCTACCACCTCTGCTCCTCCCTCCAACAGCACTGCCAGCACAGCAGGACCCCAAGCAAAGCCAGGCCTGAGGATGAAGGTCCAGGCGCTGACAGTCACTGTGCAACTCCTGGTGCTGCTCTCCTCAGCCTCAGCACCATCTGAGGCAGTGGGGGCCCGGGCCAGCACCCCAGAGGGGCAGCCAGGAGCGGGGGGCCCTGGAGAAGACCTTTGGCCACTTGGAGATGGAGGGAACAACCTGCCTGGGCAGGGCTTGGAGGGGAGCCGACCCCTGACGGGTGCGAGGGAGGCAGCAGGAGAGGCCTCCCCCAGCTCTGGGTCCCCCAGCAAGGCCATGGCCAGGCTGCTGCTGGGCAGTGGCAAGCAGGAACCCCGCGGCAAGCCCCGGAGGCTCCTGCCACAGCCCTCCCGCAGCAGGAGCCTGGACCTGAGCCATCACCTGAAGGGCCATGGGAAGTTCAACCAGGACACGGTAAGCACAGCGTGGCCAGCGAGTACGGGGTTTGCATGGAGGGTTTGCGGGGGGACTGGGAGAGACTGGAGGTGCCAGCCCCCCACTCCTGACCCTGGGGTTGTGCAGCTCGGTGAGCCCCTGGTGAGCTCCTTCGGCTGACCCACCTGCAGGGCACGGAGGGGCCCCATGTAATGGTGTTACCTGTTCTAATGAAGAGGCCAGGGCTGAAGAAATGGGTCCTTCCCCCACTTTGCTGCTCCACGGGTTTCTCCAGGGTGGGTGGAATCTCGCTGACCTCCGGCACCTGCTGTAACAGGGATCCAGCAGCAGCTTTGGCAGGTCTGTGCAGCAGAGACACCAAAACCAGACTGGACAGCCCCAAAATGTATCACTGCCCCACAATGCAGGGAAAGCAAAGCACCCTCCTGGCACAGCCCCATCACCTGAGCTCCGAGTAACACTACCACCCAAATGCTTGCAGTTGTCTGACTCTATGCTCATGTCAGGCAGCCAAGCCTGGGGCTTTGGGGGAGCAGGACTGGAGTGGCACCTCCCCTACAGGCAGAGGGTTGCTGCACCCACAGTGACCCCATGGGCTGCTACCATCTGCCGTCAGGTCAGTGGTAGCTGCCTGAGCACCCCAGCCAGCTCTGCAGTTTCAAAACTGGGTCTCCTGTGCACACCCTCAAAAAGCCTCATTGCCCGGCAGTCCCTGTGACACCGTGGGGACATAAAAACCAGACAGGACTGAGGGCAGAAGGAGGAGGTGCCACGTGTGCCACATCCCTGCAAACACCAGGTAGAAAAGCCACTTTCAGGCTATTCCTGATGAGCTGAAAGTGTCGGGCACAACACAGTCTCCTGGCACTGTTTGGCATGTGGTGCAGATGAGGGAAGAGGCCAACTCCAACCCTAAAATCCCGCCTGGTACCTGGTGAAGCTCAGAGTGGAGCTGTTGGCCGTGTACATGGGCAGTAAGCAGGATCTCTAGTGAGAGCCTCTCTGGCCTGCCCATCTGGGAGGGACCAAGAGGCTCTCTGAGCTCATCTCACCCCCAAGCATCGCACTGCTGGTAACAGCCATGGCAAGCACAGGCCCGGGGCTGAGCAGTTCACACCACCCCAGAGTCACCAACAAACCAGCTGTGGGGCATGCACAACCCAAAAGGAAACCTAAGTCTACAAGAAGCTGCCCTCGAGCCCCTCAAGGCTGCCCAGAAAGTCTCTCTTCAAGCCTGTATACGGCACAGGCCCCTCGCGGCAGCGTGAGGGCAGTGATGACCTGCCTGGGAGCAGGTCCTGGGCCAGAGGCCGGGCAAGGCTGGACTCCAGCACCATGGCCACTGCTCTCCCCACCTCCTCTGCAGCACTCCTGCCACAGCATCCAGTCCCGGCCCTGCCAGAAGCCCTCTGACTGCGGCGGCTGCCTGGGGCTCTACACCTGCAAGCTGCCCGCCCACACCTGCGACCTGAAAGCTGTCTCCAGGCAGAGAGGTAGGTTGCAAGTCCCCGGCTGCTGGCACCAGAGACCCCCACGTGCAAACACAGCCCTTTGGCTACACCACTCCAAACCCAAATCAGACCTGCCCCGCGCAGGGCAGCGTCTTGTCTCGACTGCACAGGGCTTTCTGTCTGTCCTGCTGGCATTGGCCACCATGAGTGATGGACCAACAACTGCCTGGTGAATGGAACATTCCCATGATTTTCTGTAAGAGCTGGGATGTGCCCAGTGCCCTGAGCTCCTGCAGGACACCAGCAGCCTGGGTGGGGAGGCCAAGGAGGGGAATGGGACTCAGGGTTTGGCCCGTGGCTGCAAGCTTAGCTCTCCTGGGCATCACGGGCCCCACAGAGCTGCTCGCATCAGCACCTGTGAGCTGCTCAGTTAACCAGGGCCCAGCAGGGAGTGGAGATTGCAGCCTGTAACGTTTAACCGCACGGAGCGAGCGTTCCCGCTCCCCAGTACCCTCCCGAAAATCCGTACTGCCCCCGCGCCGGCCTCTTGCCCGAGCACATCTGTCTGCACCCACTTACACATGGCCACGGAAGAGAAACTCATCCAAGGCTACTGAACACGGAGGCACCAGCTCTGGCGTGGGAAAGCCCTGGTTGTGGCAGGACAGTAGGCAAGTAGTGTTCTGGGTGTGTATAGTGTGTGTGTATATATGTAACTTGGGGCATACCCAGTATACATGCTCAGCTCATGGTCTTCTCTGGGCATCTGCTGTTGGCAGCCTCCACGGGAGGGGCCTGGGCTACGTGGATGTGTGGTCAGACCCAGCACAGCCAGGCTCACAGCTTTTCTTCACAGGGGGGTTCCTCCAAAGCATCCACAGCCCTAAGGGACGCAGGGTCCTGCTCATCCCATAGCAACACGGCTCAACATAAAGCTGGAGAGGCTGTCCTGCAACCTGTGACCAATGCTCTCTGTCCGAGTTCCATTTTAAATCCTTAATGACAGCTGCAAAATGTTTCTTCCACTGCACTTCTCATGCTGCTGCTTTTTAACATCTCCCCTTGGATTTTGTACAGTATGCAGGCTTGATTCCCACTCTCCCGAGAGCTGCCAACGAAAGCACTGAATGGCCACAGAGCCTCGTCCTGGCAGAGTCCCCTTGGAGCCCCTAAATGAGACCAACCGGGCTATTCCACACCCCATTTTAATTTGAGCTGGCAGGATATTGCAGTCAAAGCTGTGAGTATCTCGGCACGCTCGCACTCAAGTTTCAAGCTGAGCTGAGGAGCCCGTTGACGGGAAGGCCAAGTCCCATGCTGCTAAAATGTCACTTGAGAAGGGGAACGCAGAGCCCCCAGGAACAGGTTTGGTGGCATGGGACCATGTAGGACACCTGCTCCTGGAGGCTCGAGCTGAGCCACAAGTTCAGCTTCACTTCGCACCCCACAAAGCTTTGCAGGCATCCTGGCTGCCTTTGCACCTGTGTCCCAGCTTTGCAACCCCCCATTTTGCTGCCATTAAAACCACCTTTTAAAAAACACAGCATTTGATTCACCTTGAACTCCACTGCACCTTCCTTTGGTTGGCTCCTGTGATAGACCAGGCTTTGCAGAGTTCTGGTTTTCAGTTGGGTGCTCAGCACACGTGAAGGGCACCCCCCCACCCTCCACCTGGTCACCCCTGTGGGAGCTTGACCTGTGGAGGAGGGGTCAATAAATGCTGCTGGCTTCTCTGATGCCCTCTGTTGCGGCTACAGCTGTCCACATACATGACTTGGGGAGTGGTGAGCTGCAGGTGCTGCCTGCCTTCCCCTGCCTGTCATATGGTATTTATGGTCCTCACCACAGAACCACAGAAAGGTTGAGGTGGGAAGGGACCTCTGAAGGTCATCTGAGCCAACGCCCTGTTTAAGCAGGGCCACCTGGAGACATGTACCCATCTTATCTGGTCCCCAGATAGTGCCACATCACAGACCTAACGAGCCCCATTACATTGGGAGCCAGCTGAGCACTGTCTTCTCCAACCACTCTCCCCTCCACATCTCCACACACCCAGCTGTTCACTCCTGCCACCACCTGTCACAGCCCATCTCCTCTGTCCTTAACCTCAGTGCAGGAAAAGGCTGCTGCCTTAGGAAAGCAGGCTTCAAAAGCTCCACAGAGCAGCACCGGGCCCACAGCTCCCCCTCCCTTACCAGGTGGAGGTGAGCTCTGAACCCCTCTACTGATCAAAAGGGTCCTGTCAGCCGGGAAAGCCCACTGACCACAGGGCCATTTGCAAAACCTCTGCCAGCCCTGTGTAGCCCAGCTGCCCACACACAACTCTCACCCTGCAACCCTGCAGGAGCCAGGGAAGACACTTCCCTTCAGGCCATAGCAGAGCTACCCTCTGGCTTCCTCCCCGAAGAGCTCCAAGACAATGGATGCTTAAGACGCTCCAGATGCTCTTGACTCTACCCTCAACAAGTGGTGCAAGGGAAACAGCTTTTCCATGAGTTGGAAAGAGCTCTCAACCCTCCTCAACCTCCATGAGCCTCCCTGGTCACCACCCCACCTTTCCTCCTCACAATCACAGAGGTGGGTGGGGGGAGGCAGTGGCAGGTCCTGCCTTCTCTCCAGTCTGCAGCACAGAAGGCAACATCAGGCAATGCTCCCCTTGCCCAGTTCCTACCATGCTCCTTGGCAGCAACACCAGAGACAGGAAAGCAAAGCCTGTCAGGCCTTCAGGTAGTGAGTCGTGCAGGCCAGACACTGCTGGTGAGCTCCGCTTTGGGCTGCCCTTGCAAGTGACCAAGAAAGGGAATTAGGCTTCCCAGGCTGTGAGGTTCATGGGGAAGCCGATGGCTTGGCCAAGCCAAAGGCTCAGCTGCTACATGTCTTCTCTGGTGCCAGGTGGGCAGGCATAGCTCATCCCCCTCCCCAAAACACCCAGGGTCTGCATGCCTTTTACACCACTCACTTTTAATTACACTGCGTAAGGAAAGGCCTCTCCACACGCCAGGACACCCTGGCACAGCCACCTGGGGAGCTGGCTGGCCCATCAAGTCCTCAGTAGGTTTAGTGGTTCCCCGTCACCCTTGTCCCTTGCTTGGAAGCTCCTCCTGGTCAGTCCACATAATCCCTTCAACCCTCAGTGTCCTTGCTTTGCAGAGACCTGGTTCCACACACTTGTGCTTCTCCCTCCTCCACGCCCGAGCTTCTCCGGCTTGGCCCCGTGGGAGTCCCGCTTTGGGCTCCTGCCACGCCAGGCGGAGGTGAGGGCAAGAGTCATCGGTTAGTAACGCTTCTGGCCTCCCTATAAATAGAAAATACAACAGAATGAAGAATCGACTAGCTAGGAGATCCGGTCTGCTGGGATGCCTGCCACGTGCTAGTGCAGAGTTCACAGAGTGCTTGGTCCAGTGCATGGTACTGTAGATATCCAGAAACGTGTCCGGCAGCCCCGCGGCCATCAGATCCTCCCGGGGTGCCGCACAGGTGTGACCCGGCCGCAGGCAGCTCGCCCGAGGCTGTGGGCTCCCGGGAGCTGAATGGGAATGCTTGGAAACAGTCTGGTTTATTGCTGCTGAATGGTGAAGCCAATCTCTTCTGTGGAACGAGGATGAGCTTCGCTGTTACTTTTTGTGGAGGAATTTCATTTTGCTACCTGGAGAGAGGAAGAAAGGCAAATGGACTCCCCACAGTGACGGGCCAAACCAGGTGCCGTTCCTCACTGGCACCGGCCGCGCAGGCCTGCCCAGAGGTCGCCCCTGCGGCCACCCGCAGGTCCTCAGCCAAGCCACCTGCCCTGCTGGGCTGGAAGCAGGTGCATGCAGAGCAGCCACGGCTCTGCCCACCCCAAGGAACAGTGCTGCAGACAGGGGCCCTGCAAGCCCCCGGCACAGCCTCCAGAGCCGTCTGCCCGGCGGTCCCGGGAGGTGCACGTGTTGCTAAGCTCACCTGGCCAGGCTGTGCGAGGGGAAGGGAAACCAGCCCCACGAGCACTGATGCTCTTAAACAGAGCAGAGGAGAGGGCAGGAATGTGAGCTGAACAGTGCCAAACTCCCTTAGCCATGATGTTCAGTGACTTAGCACGGACTTCTCAGCGTGGAGCTCTCATCTAGACCCCCTTACAATGGATTCAGGCTCAGGATACTCCTGGGCGATTCCCACTGCTGATCCCTAAGCCCAAAAGTGAAGGTCATAGAAAGTGTCATCACTTCTCCCATCAAGAACTACGTCCACCACCCAAGTTGCTGGCTGCTCCACTGCCTCCTCAGACTTAGAATCATAGAATCATAGAA
>NW_008583801.1:1062-1365 GCF_000691845.1 Merops nubicus | reverse complement strand
CCTAACCCTTGTAAATACAACTTCTGGCACCTTCCTGGAAGTCTGGGGCTGCTGCCTGAGATCTCAGTTTCTTAGAAGTGGCCTGAGAAGCCCCTGTGAGATTTTCTGAGGATTCCTGGATGGACTAAAGAGGAGCCAGGTACCCCAAAAAGGGATAAATCCTCTGAGGTAGCTTCCCTGGAGGAGTCTGGGGCTGCTGCCTGGGATCTCTTGTCCCTGGAAGGGGCCTGAGGAGTCCCTGGGGCAGCGGGCGGCACAGCGGGTCCCGGGGCACACGGGGGCGGGGAGGGCCCCGAGGAACCG
>NW_008583801.1:0-415 GCF_000691845.1 Merops nubicus | reverse complement strand
AGTCCCTGAGGATTCCTGGATGGATTGAAGAGAAGCCAGGTACCACAAAATGTAGAAATCCTCTGTGGTAGGTTCTCTGGAGGATTCTGGAGCTGCTGCCTGGGATCTCTTGTCCCTGGAAGGATACTGAGAAGATCCTGGGAGATTCCCTGAGGATTTATGGATGGATCTCAGAAGAAATAGGTACCCAAAAAAGGGATAAATCCTCTGTGGTAGCTTCTCTTGTAGGAGTCTGGGGATGATGCCTGGGATCTCTTGTCCCTGTAAGGGGCCTGAGAAGCCCCTGGGAGATTCCCTGAGGTTTCCTGGATGGACTGAAGAGGAGCCAGGTATCCCAAAAAGGAAGAAATCCTCTGAGGTAGCTTCCCTGGAAGAGTCTGGGGCTGCTGGCTGGGATCTCTTGCCCGTCTAAGGG
>NW_008583800.1:5536-8294 GCF_000691845.1 Merops nubicus | reverse complement strand
CTAAATGATTCTATGATTCTAAATCTCCAATATTAAGAGGAAAAGGGAGAACTGACCATTTCCCTCTTGCAGTTGTCTCTGAAATTAGATGGTTGGGTGGTTGACGAGGTGTCTCCTCATTAGCAACCCCAGAACGTGGGCAGAGGGTTGTGTATCCCCCACATCTCTGCTGCTCCTGCCTTCCTCACCTCTTCTGCTGGTGGCTGCTGCTCAGGAGAGTGTGAGGGCTCACCCTGATGGGCCATGACAAGGTTTCTCCTGCAGCCTTGGGCTTTTAGTACCCATGGCCTGGGCTTGGCTCCAGGTTGATGGTTTTGGCTGGGGGTGGAGGGACAGTTACATGGAGCTGAAAAGTTCTAATGAGGACAAAAAGTGGCCAATCCTCCTTGTGCTGGCCAAGCTGGGTCAGACTGGGAGCTGGCACATCCCACGGGGGATGAGAAGCTCCCACCAAGGTCATGGCACGGGGGCTGCTGGACAGATGGATGCCCCAAACAAGCCCAAATTCAATAGCTGGAGATGGTGGTGGCCTCTACTTAGGTCAAGGGAGGAGTAAATATGAGAGTATTGATCCCCTCTCACTCCTACCCCCAACAGGTGCCTGGGCTGGGAGATACCTGCCCAGGGAGCAACCACAGGGTGGCTGCAAATGCTAAAGAACAATAAAGCTTCAGAGGGTGAGGAAATCACCACCAGCTCCAGTCCCCTGCTGAGTTTTACTCCAGTTTTACTCCTGGGGACACCACCAGTGACTGGCCACCAACTGGAGTGAACTCCAGCCCCACCACTCTTCGAGCTTGGCCAACCCAACTGAGGTTTGCTTCCTTGATGGTGTCCAAAGAACCATTTTAACCCCAGCAAAGCTTCTGCACCAAACCCACTGACAAGCCACCCTCCAACCCAACCACTGAAGCTTCAAGGTGACCAATTCCTGCCTGCAGGAGGCCAAAGAGAAAGAGGTTTTGACCAGTCCTCCTGAGCTGATGATGACCTGCACCAATGAAATCCTTTTGGAAGGGCCCAAAACACACCTCTGAGAAGAAATATCACCCTGGGAGCCTTGTCCCAGGAGAGTCTAAGCAAATCCATCCCCAGGAGGTTGTCTCTGACTCAGATGCCACGTATCTCATTTTTCTCTGGTGTCTTTGTTGGTAGACTGGGCTCCATTCTCTTGAGCTGATATTTATATTTCTCTAATCTACCAGCTCTGAAAAGAGATTTCTCTCCCCAAAACCATTTACAATGGAGAAGAAAATAAAAAGCCACGAGCACGACATAGAACTTTTGTACCCTTCAGACAAATAAACATTGCTCCTTTTGCCAAAACATCTCAACATCTTGTCTAGGAAATATGAGATCTCACTTGACTGGAAAATGAAACCAGTTTTATGTTCTCTTCCAAAGCTTCTTGTGAGATCACCAATATTTTTTCTCCCCCCCTCCCTTTCTTGTCAAGAATAATAATTCTGTTTTTCTCCAGGCCAGCAGATAGGAAAGTGCTTCTATATATTTCTGGATGCAAACACTTCCCTGAATTACCTTGTCTTAATGGACTTCTGAGTTTGGTGCAAGTTCCTTGATGACTCTGGATAATAAGGGCCTGTGGAGGAAAGCCAGGCTCCATAAATCACTCCCTTCAAAAGCAGCAGAAGAGGAGGAGGATGATCAAGAAATCCCATGGGAGGCCTGGGAAGTTCTTTGAGGAAGCAGGAATCTCTACGTGCTTCTGAAGGATCCATAATCCCACACAATGGGGGGCACAGCAGAAGCAGAACTCAAAAATATTCTCAGTTTTTGGGCTGTTTCTTTCTATTTTAACAAATTCCAAAGGGTTGGAAGCTCTCTGGGGGGAGGCCAGGCTGAGAGGGTTGGGGTTGGGAAGACTGGAGAGGAGAAGGCTGCAGGGAGACCTTCTGGTGGCCTTTCAGGACTTAAAGGGGGTGTAGAAGAAAGCTGGGGAGGGACTTTTGACAAGGGTTTGTAGTGATGGGACGAGGGGTAATGGGTTCAAACTGGAAGAGGGGAGATTTAGATGAGAAAGGAGGAAGAAGTTCCTCACTCTGAGGGTGGTGAGACCCTGGAAGAGGTTGCCCAGGGAAGCTGTGGATGCTCCATCCTTGGAGGTGTCCAAGATGAGGTTGGATGGGGCTTGGAGCAACCTGCTCTAGTGGGAGGTGCTAATTTTTTAGCTAAAAAAAAAAGGTTTCAGTGGAAACATTGGGCAAACCCCAACGAGAAGCCCCAGCCCAAGGAAATGTTTCCATTCCCTTTAGGATGGGAACTGCAAAACAAAGGGCATGAAAAAAAAACCCCCCTAAGTTGTCACTACTTATCATTCCTGGTTAACAATATCAGCTAGATGATAGGAGCAAAACAATTTGGTGGCAGAACATCACAAACGAAGTTCTGTTTTCCCTGGGAACTGCATCACCATTTGAATTAATTTAATTTGAAATATCAAATTAAATTAAACTGTAGAATAATCCCCAAGGGGAAAGCATATTTCATTTGCAATGTCTTCTGATGGAGCCTTCCCTGCCAAAAGTTTTGCTATGCATCTGGCTTTAGATCTAAATTTATTACATTAGCTGTGGGATGACTTTGAATAGAAAGTGAGATTAAAGGAAAAGGAAGGAAATAATAAAATCAGGAATTTCTAATGGGGAAAAGAGACCCTGAAGTTGCTAAAGAGCAACAGAAGTGCTGAAGGTTGAGTGAATCTGGGATGCTGGATGTCACCTGCCCCTGCCTGTGACTT
>NW_008583800.1:2028-5516 GCF_000691845.1 Merops nubicus | reverse complement strand
AATGAGACGTGTCACCCCCAACTCCAGCATCCCTGTGCACCAAGGAGATGCCTTCAGAAGGACCTGACAATCCTCAACAGCTCCTTAAAGCTGCCAGGCAGCCAACGAGCAGCCAACAGGGTGGGGGGCAAGAAAATCCCCCCCAAAAAAAGAAGCAGAAGGTGATGAATGAAGAGAAATTGCTTCTGAAATCAGCTTGGAAGGGCAGAGACATGAAGCAAAAAGCACTTTCTTGGTCGGGTGGATGCAAGGTGGGATTTTTATCTCCAAAGGGAGGGAAAAAGAGAGAAAAAAACCCAACCCAAGACTAAATCAAACCCCTCAGCCACAACCCTGTCTCATTAGTAACAGCTACCTTGCTTTTTCAATAATCCCAGAGAGAAATCCAATCGAGGCTGGCTCTCCAAACACTCGTGGCTTCAACAGGTTGGGAGGAGGGAGGTGGTGACCCCAGCAGTTTGCAAAATATAGGTCAGAGACAAAAGCAGCACTTAGACAGCGCAGGGGCTGTGCTTTTCACGGCCAGGAATTGAGGAAAATTGCAGCCAGCAGCTGCCTGGAGCTGGAGGCAGGGGGAAGAATCTGTTTCTTTCTTTTCTTTTCTTTTCTTTTCTTTCTTTCTTTCTTTCTTTCTTTCTCTCTCTCTTTCTCTCTTTCTCTCTCTCTTTCTCTCTTTCTCTCTCTCTTTCTCTCTTTCTCTCTCTCTTTCTCTCTTTCTCTCTCTCTTTCTCTCTTTCTCTCTCTCTTTCTCTCTTTCTCTCTCTCTTTCTCTCTTTCTCTCTCTCTTTCTCTCTTTCTCTCTCTCTTTCTCTCTTTCTCTCTCTCTTTCTCTCTTTCTCTCTCTCTTTCTCTCTTTCTCTCTCTCTTTCTCTCTTTCTCTCTCTCTTTCTCTCTTTCTCTCTCTCTTTCTCTCTTTCTCTCTCTCTTTCTCTCTTTCTCTCTCTCTTTCTCTCTTTCTCTCTCTCTTTCTCTCTTTCTCTCTCTCTTTCTCTCTTTCTCTCTCTCTTTCTCTCTTTCTCTCTCTCTTTCTCTCTTTCTCTCTCTCTTTCTCTCTTTCTCTCTCTCTTTCTCTCTTTCTCTCTCTCTTTCTCTCTTTCTCTCTCTCTTTCTCTCTTTCTCTCTCTCTTTCTCTCTTTCTCTCTCTCTTTCTCTCTTTCTCTCTCTCTTTCTCTCTTTCTCTCTCTCTTTCTCTCTTTCTCTCTCTCTTTCTCTCTTTCTCTCTCTCTCTCTTTCTTTCTTTCTTTCTTTCTTTCTTTTTCTTTTTCTCTTTCTTTTTTTCTCTTCTTCTATTTTTATTTAGTTTTTTTTCTGTTTCCCCCACCAGCAAATCCAGAGCAGCAGATGCTGGGGTGGAAGGAGGGATTTGCTCTCTCCCAAGACTCTCAACCCCCTGCTCCCTCCTGTAAAATAAATACCCCAGCTCAGAGGTTTCTTCATCAAATCCCCAAAATCCACCACGGCCCTTTAGTTCCCTCCCAGACTGGTTTAAATCTCACTGGATGAATTATCCCAAGGAGCAAATTAGTGGGAAGTCACCAAAGGTGTAGCCTGGAGACAGAGGTGTGAGAGTTCATCAGGATTTTCCCCATGAAGTGCAGGTAACACCCAACAAGAGAAGGGGGACAGAAAATTCTCCTTATTTTTGGATGCAACAGGGATGTCAGACTCGACAAAGCTTCTTCTGGGTTTTCCTCCCCCCATTCTACAACCTTCTCCTTCTGAAATATCTTCTTCCTCAAAGCTTGTTCAGATCCTCCAAGCACAGGTGAGCTGGGCTGGAAGGAAACCTGAGTTTCCATCACACCACCACAGAACCATGGAATCATTTTGAAGAGACTTTTCACATCCTGGAGTCCAACCGTGCCCCCAGAACTGCTGGGGCACCACCAACCCGTGTCCCTCACCCCACATCTCCAGGGCTTGGAAACCCCTCCAGGGATGGGGACTCCACCACTGGCCTGGACAACCCTTCTGGGGAAGAAATTTCTCCTCAATTCCAACTTCAACCTCTCCTGGGGCAACTTGAGGCCATTTCCTCTTGTCCTACCACTTGTTCCTTGGGAGAAGAGCTCAACCCCCCCCTGGCTCCAGGCTCCTTTTGGGGAGTTGTGGAGAGCCAGAAGGTCTCCCCTGAGCCTCCTTGTCTCTTTCAGCTTTATTCTCCTTCAGACTTAGCCACTTAGAAGATGAAACAACCAGGACCAAGGGCTTGGTGTGTGCCAAGCATCACCCAGAACCAGTTGTCCCATGGATGGGTTGACTTGGGCTCACCCCATCTACCAACCCTGGAGATATTTAAAAGCCTTGGAGATGTGGTGCTGAGGGACATGATTTCGTGGTGACCTGGCCGTGCTGGGTCAAGGGTTGGACTCGATGATCTTAAAGGTCTCTCCCAACCAAAATGCTTCCAGGATTGGTTCCATTCCACTCTAATTTTCACAAAGGAATCACCAGGCAGCTCCTTGACCTCTTGGCCTGTTGGTGGGACAACGTGTCCTGAGAGCTCAGGGACAACCCTGGGTGAAACCACTGCAGCAGGACGATGGGCTTGAAGATGCAAACCCTTTGAGATAGCTGGCAAGCAAAGCTGAGGGTCCTACACCTCCAGCAAGGATGTCCTCTTTGCCTTCAACACCTTCCCCACGCTGCTTCTGCCTCTCTCAGCACCTCTCTGAGGAGCAGCAATCCAGGAGAAAAGTTCTGGGGCAAGCTGTGAGACCTCTGCAATGAAGATCCATCCCATCTCCACTTCATGGGGCCTCGCGTGGCATCCCCAACACCCCTGTGTAAAGTTCTGCTGGAAATGAGCAGTCAGATAATGGAGATAATTAGCAGAAGGGTGGTGGGCATGCAGAGCACCCAAGGTGTGGAGAAGGTCAGAGGGAGGTGGCTCTCAACAGGGACAAAAAGGCTGGTTGGGAGTGCATGGAATGGAGCTGGAGGGTGGAGCTGAACTTCCCAGGCCAACCAGTCATTCCCAGCTCAACCCATAGAATCAGGAAGGTTGGAAAAGATCTTCAAGCATCAAGCTCCTTTCCAGCTGGAGAGGAGCCTTGATGAGCTGGAGAAGAGCCCAAGGTGGAGCTATGAGTCAACTCAACACTCCCATCTACCAGCATGATCCCACAGGATGGACAATTAAGAATTGTCCTGAGGTCTCTCCCAGCATCATCATCTCACAACCAAGCTGGAAACAGAACCACAGAATCACCACGGTTGGCAAAGACCTCCAAGATCAAGACCAACCATCAACCCAACGCTCCCATCACCAACCACGTGCCCCAGGGCCACATCTACAAAAAAAAATAAGCCACAACTGGAAGGAATTAGAGGTTCTTTAGGGTTTTTCTTTCCAATGCCAAGAAAACACGAGTGGGACATGAGCCTTTTGAGGTCTCTGCTCAGCTACTCATCCATGCAAAAAGAGGGAGAAATGGGTCTGTTAATAAATAAGGTATTTTTTGGTGTCCTCCTCAGCTGGGCTCATT
>NW_008583800.1:0-2002 GCF_000691845.1 Merops nubicus | reverse complement strand
CTGCTGGATTAAGAACTCCAAACAGGGCTGGTGGTACTTGTTAATTGAGCTGATTGGAGCTGTTATGGGTTTTGGGATGGCAATGGTTTGCTGGGAGGATCATTGATGGACACCTTTGGTCTCTTCCCCTCATGAGGGTGATGAGCTGCCTGTAGCAAGCATCAGACTTTTTCTTGAGGTGCTTTTTGCACGAGGACCCCCAGTTGAGCTAAAATGGTAAATGAATATTGATCATCTCAATGCAAAGCTAAAGATCTGCCTGGCTGAGGGATGCCTCTCTCCCAGAAGGTACCATGTCCTCCTCCAGGCTCCAGCACACCACCATCAATATGGAAGCAGAGAATCATGGACTGGTTTGAGTGGGAAAGGACCTTTCAAGGTCATCTGGTCCAACCCCCCTGCAGGGAGAAGGGACATCCCCAACTAGAGCAGGGTGCTCAGAGCTCCATCCAACCTCCCCTGGGATGGTTCCAGGGATGGGGCAGCCACCACCTCTCTGGGAAACCTGGGCCAGGCTCTCACCACCCTCAGCATCCACAATTTCTTCCTTCTATCTCATCTAAACCCTCCCTCTTCCAGTTTCCAACCACCCCTTTGTCCTGCCACAACAGACCCCACTCCAACCTCAGCCTCCTCTGATCTTTTTGGGGAACATTTCTGGCTCCCAGGATCCTTCTCCTGGCTTTGAGGACACCCTCTGGGCTGGCAGCTCCAGTTAACAGTTAAGATTTACAATTTCCTGAGACAGTGATGCTACAAGGAGAGCAGGGAGGTGTGGGGGGGATGTTGTATTGATTTGCATTTCCCTCAGGGAACCCTGGGTCCAGTTCAGCTCTAGATGGATGAGCTTGGGACTGGAGATGGATGAGGGTGGGAGCAGACATGGACTCAGGCTCTCCAAGGGCTGGAGCACAGGGGTGGAGGAAGGGATGGCAGAGAACTCACACCTTGGAAACGAGCCCCCCCTTAAATCTGCAGAGGAGCTTGTCTTGAAGTCATGCTCTTGAAGCCTTCTCCATCCCACCCCCCCTGCAAGGGTCTTGCTGCCTCTGCCCTTGCCCAGGAAGGGAAAAAAAAACCTGCTAAAGGCTGCCCAGATGCTCACTGGTATTTCAAACCCGCCAGTGAAGGGGAAGATAATTCATGCATTTAAGCATTAAAAAGGTATTTAAGTCAGAATAAATCCCACGAGTCACCTCCTGGGCAAAGGGAATTTAAGAGGCAGCCAAACTCCTGCTCCTGGGTCCACCTCTCTCAGCCACCAGAAGCCCCCCACCTCCCTTTCTGTCCACCTAGGAGTGACTTTTTGGGTAAAAAGCAAATAATACCCTTCAGTTTGGAGGCTTCCACCCTGTGGGGGCAGCAGGAGGAGGTTATTCAATTGCCAGGGTAGATCCCAGCAGTGGTCACCAGCCCCTTTCCAGCCCACAGAGAGTTAAAAGAGGAAGAAAAAACCACCTTCAAAACCCAAAAAAACCCAACCCCAAACTCTTCTTTCAAAGCCTGGCTGGTTTTCATCTTTTTTTTATATAACAGGTTTCCTCCTTCCTACAGTTTAACAGGTTTGTGGCTTCTGCATTTAGCACTGGAATAAACAACCCTCCAGTAATTGCTGGGTCACTGCTATTTACTTCTGGCTTTGGACTAAAACAACCCCCAAAAACCCTCCTCACAGAGCTGCCTTGAGTGGGTTAGACTGTCATTTGCTTTACTGCCTGGCTCTAATGAAGGCAAGAGGGCAGGAGGACCAAGTTAGATGGTGGAAACTAAAAAGAGGAACCCAACAGCCTGGTTGACTCTCCACACGATATTAAAGCCAACTCCTACCTGGAGCAGAATAATTGGGCTGGTCCTGAGCAGCCTGATGGGGAAGAAAGGGCACAAAAAAAAGCCACTAGAAAGCCAACACGTTGGTGGTTTTAATGAGAGCTGGTTTTCTGAGCTGGCTTGGGGTTATCTCCCCTCCTGTGCAGCACAGAGATGCTCCAGCATCATCTTCATC